>NC_135698.1:3710089-4010089 GCF_964276395.1 Gasterosteus aculeatus
CAGCTGGAGCTGAACCAGATTAAGGGCGAAGTGGACAGGAAGCTGGCAGAGAAAGATGAGGAGATGGAGCAGATCAAGAGGAACAGCCAGAGAATCACTGACTCCATGCAGAGCACTTTGGACGCTGAGGTCAGGAGCAGGAACGATGCTCTGAGGATCAAGAAGAAGATGGAGGGAGACCTCAACGAAATGGAGATTCAGCTGAGCCACGCCAATCGCCAGGCTGCTGAGTCCCAGAAGCAGCTGAGGAACGTGCAGGCACAGCTAAAGGTATCGTAAGACACAGAGTTGCTACACAAACCACGGTCAGTAAAGGGATATGATGTCATTGATAGGAATAATTTCATGATGTTTTCACCAGGATGCACAACTGCACCTTGACGATGCTGTTAGAGCCCAGGAAGACTTCAAGGAACAAGCTGCCATGGTGGATCGCAGGAACGGTCTCATGATGGCTGAAATTGAGGAACTTAGAGCTGCTCTGGAACAGACAGAGAGAAGCCGCAAAATCGCGGAGCAGGAGTTGGTGGACGCCAGTGAGCGTGTTGGACTCCTGCACTCTCAGGTGAACAAACTTCCTTAACTTCTTCAATAATTTAACGGTATAAAGACATTTAAGATAATGTAACAATATGACATGTGATTAAAATTGTTGTATCTTTTAGAACACAAGTCTCATGAACACCAAGAAGAAGCTTGAGACTGACCTGGTCCAAGTCCAGGGTGAAGTGGATGACACTGTTCAGGAAGCAAGGAATGCAGAAGAGAAGGCCAAGAAGGCCATCACTGATGTAGGGTTGAATTCTATTGTTGTTCCTTTTACTCAAATGTACTTTGTTAGTTTTTGTCAAACAACATGTTATGATGTCTTCTCCAGGCTGCTATGATGGCTGAAGAGCTGAAGAAGGAGCAAGACACGAGTGCTCACCTTGAGAGGATGAAGAAAAATCTTGAGGTCGCTGTTAAGGACCTGCAGCACCGCCTGGATGAGGCTGAGAACCTGGCCATGAAGGGTGGCAAGAAGCAGCTCCAGAAACTGGAGTCCAGGGTAAGAAAGTCTTCTTATGATTTGTACAGCTAAATCAAAAAATACGGAAAATCATTCTTTTTCTTATCATTTTTTGAAGGTGCGTGAGCTTGAGACAGAGGTTGAGGCTGAGCAGAGACGTGGAGCAGATGCCGTTAAGGGTGTCCGCAAATATGAGAGGAGAGTGAAGGAGCTCACCTATCAGGTACAGTCACTGAAAATAAAGAAAGACCAAATTCTCCATTACTGTTACCATTTCAAATATTTATATTTGCACCTCAACACCTTCTATTACAGACTGAAGAGGACAAGAAAAATGTCTCCAAGCTGCAAGATCTGGTTGACAAGTTGCAACTGAAGGTGAAGGCCTACAAGAGGCAGGCTGAGGAGGCGGTAAGGACTAAATTTAAAAAAAAAAGCAAAATAACTACTATGTCATAATTATTTCATGAACACTAGACCACTGGGTCTTTTCCAAATATATATATTTGTTTGTATGTATGATTGTTCTTTCTTGTTTTCCAGGAGGAACAGGCCAATGCTCATCTGTCCAAATGCAGGAAGGTCCAGCACGAGCTGGAGGAGGCTGAGGAGCGTGCAGACATTGCAGAGTCCCAGGTCAACAAGCTGAGAGCAAAAACCCGTGACTCTGGCAAGGTAACTAAATGTCATTTTAGTTTATTATTATTCTTAAGGGCGGAAAGGTGGTGTGGTGGTTAGCACGGTCCCCTCACAGCAAGAAGGTCCTGGGTTTGACTCCGGCCTTTGTGGACTCTGCATGTTCTCCCCGTGTCTGTGTGTGTTCTCTCTGGGATCTCCGGCTTCCTCCCTCAGTCCAAAGACACTCTAACCTGCCCGTAGGTGTGTGAATGTGAGTGTGAATAGTTGTATGTCTCTGTGTAGCCCTGCGATTGGCTGGCGATCAATCCAGGGTGTATCCTGTCTATCGCCTGAAGTTGGCTGGCATAGACTCCAGCACCTCCCTGGGACCCTGTGTGCAGGATAAGTTGTTTGCAGATGGATGGATGGATTATTCTTTGATGTATCTGTAAATGTGTTTAATCAGATTTTGATCAGTTTCTATTATATTTACTTTACAAAGAATTATGTTTAAATACTGTAAAAATGAACTGATCAAAATGGCTATCACTTTAAGTGTATTCAAATTCACCCAATCCTTTGTTTGTTTTTTACAGGGGAAAGAAGCTGCTGAGTAAAGTGTATGTGTTAAGTCATATAATATGATACAATTCATGCCAAAACAATAAATGTTGCACTGTTGATATGATATTCTGTCTACAGAACTCTTACCACTTTTTTTCCCAATAAAGGAAGTTGAGATGAGGTTTGAATAATTTTTCTCTTATCTTTTGTTGTCTTTAACGGTAACCAAGTTTTTACAGATGCTATTTAATAAACATTGATTTTGATAGTGAATAAGTACATCTGACTATTAATCAATTTGTACAACATGTAACATTGTTGATGCCCCTTGAGGGGGGATTAAAACATTCTCAGTCATCAAAAATAGCAAAAAAAAAGTCCTTAACATTTGAGTTGAAGGTGGTGTGGGCAGCTGAAACGGAAACAACCGACAGTATCACTTAATTCACTTTAGTCCTAACCTAAGCACAGGAATAGATGCATTCATTGCATAATCTCATTTACGGGCTATTTTTGGAAGCCACAGGCAGGACTGAGACTGCTCAGTAAATCCTTGAACCACAACTTGAATCCTCATATATGCTACTGTATGACTCTTATAAGAGTGGTCAGCCGCACTTGTTTCTCAAAATCAATAAAAATATAGTATGTATGTATACTAGCTAAAGAAACATGTAGTAAAATAGGCAGAAGCCAAACTAGTTAGATCATATACAAAAAAACAATGTGTGCACCTACATTAAAACATATAATCGAATACAACTATTTATCGGTTGCAAGTGTGATCTAAGTGGCTATTGGTGACACTTTATTTTCAGAAGAAAATTGATTTGGAATGAAAATCATTTGTACAACAAGGTTTTTATCAGATTGCAAAACCATTAAGAAACCATGTCACTTTCAATTACATTTTCAGAGTGTTTTCCACACTGCAAGTTCAACACTATTGCCTGTGACATTTAAAAATGATGTTGCTCGACAACTGGAACGAGGTTGACATTCAACATGCACTGCAAGGGGCCAAAAATGGACTTGAAGCTATGTCTGCAGAGTCAGTAGAAGTGTTAATAGCTTGACATATGAGTGTGACAAGCACATATATATATCTTACACAGAAACCTAAATATGAGGAGTCTGTATTATTATTTTGCAGTATTTATTTCCTGGGAAACTGAACGTATTCACTATTGCTGAAATAATTTACTTTTTAAGTGTATTCTTATATTTTTTAATCCGACAATTAAAAAATGTAACAATTAAATATTAAGATAGATTTGCATACATGTTTATTATAAAATATAAATGTACTATTTTAGTTAGGCATTATCACAAATTGAGGATGTGCATTTATTAACGGAAACCTGAAACATAAGACGTACCAGCAACAAGTGGCACTCATGTAAGCAGCAGCTGTGAAACTTACCATATTTGTCATGTGTCCCACATTTAACTTCTGCCTGGCAAGCAAAAGTGGTTCAACATAAGGATTCCCTTTCCACCTTGTGAGTGTGGTAGAAGATTTATGAAGCTCATGTTTGAGGTGAAATAATCTGTGCTTCACACCACAATAGTTCAAATAGCATTGTAGTACAACATTATCTGTTCTGACAGGATGCAAGCAATATGTTTCAACTTATTAAACATGCAGCGTTTTCTACTTTGTCTACAAACATAGGGTAGGAATGCACAACAAATGTTAACTAATCCACACAGGAAGAAAGTACAACTCAATTACATTAACTATGCATAAACGGAATTAACACACTTAAGTAACCACCTACTATGAGTAGAGTCAGTCAACAGGTGGTGGAAATTGAGGATCTAAGGGATACTGAAATAGACAGAGAGAGGTCGTGAAGTGTTTGAACAGCTTATGAGGCTGGTGAGTGCATGCAAACATTCCTTGACTAATTCACGGATCAAATAAAATGTTTCCATCAGTTGTTGCTGGGGAGCCGCAGCCCTGCCTGGATGAGGCTGTAAAGATCGTCAAGAATTACATCTGTAAACTAAAGGAGCTTGTTTACGTGTGTTGTAGATTTCAACACAAACCTGAAAACACAAAAAAACTGTAAAACATGAAGATTTATGTAGTTTCAAAAACTAATGAAATGCATCGCTAGGCTGACAGAAATGGTAGTCAGTAGTCAGAAGACCTATTTGAACATGATGTGGCATCAGTATGAGATCCCTGTCATGCTCCTGAGATGTAAATGCATAAGTGTTAGTGCTCAGCTCACAAGCTAACAGCTAGAAGCTGGCCAGCTAGACGGAAACATCAGGGGTTATGACAATGATTGAACTTAAAATTGTATGAAATGAAAAAGCTGAAAAATGGTCACCTACATGCTTCCTAATTCTTTCTTAAACATGAAAAGAAGACAACCAATAAGCCCATTCTGACTCCAAAGATGAAAAAACCTATACTTTGCACACAAACATCTGCATTTCTATAAATAATGATATCTCCCAATACCCAAACATCCTGTGTTGTTTTGGGATCACAGCTGTGTCACTCCCTTCCCCTACATTCTGAACCATCTTACTCATTTGCTTAGGACACATGGCTTCATGGCAGCTGCCCTCACTAACAGAAAAAAACTCTAAATATAACATAACTTTCACAGATCCAATCCCTCAAAGCATTCCTGAAGCATAATCCACTGCTACATGTGTTGAATAATATGTTTATTTTTAAGTGTAATGATTATATTTTTCACTACATATACTACTATGTTGTTTCATTTACTAGGGCATGACTTTTTCACTAAAAAGTATCAGCCATTGACCCGAAATTATGAAAAAAACAGCAACTTGGGTGATTATTGCTCTGTGGAGTAAAGCTAGACCATAGCTGAATGTTCTTCCTTCTTTCACATTAAAATAGTTAATATCTTATTTTTGGTCCTCATCTTCGTCAACTCTAATGATGACTTTAAGATTTATTGTTCTCCATTACGACTACACATATAGGGATATGAATTTTCGCCAATGAAAAATGATAATTATGGCTACAAATGGGAACAGTTCTGGTACAATGTTTATCCTAGAGCACCGAGGATGTTCTGAAAAAAAAGTTGCAAAATACGATTCCCAAGTATAATAACCATATTTTGAATGGATCACTTCACCAGGGATGCAAAATAATGATAAAGATCTACTTGGAGTATGTTGCAACCAAAAGGTAACACTTTGAGGTTAAAGAATTTACACCTAAAGCCTATATATAGCCAAAGGGTAACAGTCATACGCGTAAACCACAAGTGAAATGTGTGATGCTATGCAACTTTTGTGTATGGATTAAAATTGTAAGCAATTCTTACATAATCTATATCATCATCAAACAAATAATAGAAATGTGCAGCTGAAAAAGCCTTCTGTGGTGATATAAAGGGAATCACTGGATCAATTTAGAATTTAGAAAAGCACGATAAAACTGTAAATGCAAATCTAGTGAATGGATCTGATGCATGTGTACCGCTCTAGTTAGAGTTATTTCATATATTTGAATAGATATGTTTGGCCTCACTGGCAGGAATCCAAAACACTAGATGCACATCTCAGCAACACCTGTCTCAATCGATGACTAAAGCAGAGCCCAAACTTGGCACGTGCCCATATTTAACCAGTGCTGCGTAAGCGTCCCGGGTTCAATATAAGCAGCCCAACACCACAAAGCAGTTGTGGTAGCAGACCTTGGAGACTTCAGCTTGTGGTAAGCATATGTTGTATGTGTTTTAGAGAATGTATTATATATTAGAGGAAATGGTTCTCCTCGTTAAACATATATTTACACACCAGTATTAATAACAAAAAATACATATGTTCCAAACAGGATTGTGGAATACATATCAAGATTTCAGATAGAGTGGGTCAGGTATGAAAATCTTTCAATTATACTAATTAGTTTGTGTCCTATGGAAAACATTTCATTCAGTTGCAAAGTTGCTCAATCGTTTGATTGAACTTCTTGACTCTGTGTTGTTAAAAAAAATAACTTATTTTTAAAGAAGACTAATATGATTTGTCTTATTTATTATAACCCTTAGAGAAGTAAACTGCCACCATGAGTACGGACGCGGAGATGGCCACTTATGGCAAAGCTGCCATTTACCTTCGTAAGCCAGAGAAGGAGAGGATTGAGGCCCAAACCGCACCATTTGATGCCAAGAGTGCCTGCTACGTGGCTGATGTTAAGGAGCTGTACTTGAAGGCCACAATCATCAAGAAAGAGGGTGGCAAAGTCACTGTCAAAGTCCTGACCACTCAGGAGGTTGGTAACATAAAGTCATAGTCAGTTGGGATTCCAATGTGATCAGTTCTAATTGTGACAAATGTCTTGTTACAGGAGAAGACAGTTAAAGAAGATGATGTCAGCCCAATGAATCCTCCCAAGTATGACAAGATTGAGGACATGGCCATGATGACCCATCTCAATGAAGCCTCTGTGCTGTATAATCTCAAAGAGCGTTATGCAGCATGGATGATCTACGTAAGATAATCTAAATAACAGTAAAAGGAAAATTGACAGTAAAAAAGGGACTTTATTTTTTAGGAAAAATAATGTTAAATGTTCTCTCTCTGTGATCACTTTCAGACCTACTCTGGACTGTTCTGTGCCACTGTGAACCCCTACAAGTGGCTCCCAGTGTACGATGCTGAATGTGTATCTGCCTATAGAGGCAAGAAGCGTATGGAGGCTCCACCCCACATCTTCTCTGTCTCTGACAACGCCTTCCAGTTCATGCTAACTGGTAAGCCATTATAATTACAACAAAGAAAATATTATTTGATGTCTTTATTGCAGTGAAACCTATTTCATTCTTTTGTTTCCTATTTAACAGATAGGGAGAACCAGTCTGTCTTGATCACGTAAGTTTGGCTAATTTAAAATTGTTAACTCCGTTGAAAATAGTCAAATATCTTGATCAAATTCTTATACGTCTTTGTCTATGCCTAGTGGAGAATCTGGTGCAGGGAAGACTGTGAACACCAAGCGTGTCATCCAGTACTTTGCAACTATCTCAGTTGGTGGACCGAAGAGGGACGCATCAAAGGTATGTTCCTATAAATACAATATGGGGTTCTTTTTCAATGGATCCCTTTTCCAGTATTTCCAAGTAATTTTCTAAAACCACTTCTGGACAACACTGGATTTTAGGGGTCACTGGAGGATCAGATTATTGCTGCCAATCCTCTGCTGGAGGCCTATGGTAACGCCAAAACTGTGAGGAATGACAACTCCTCTCGTTTTGTAAGTAGGAAACAATTTCTACACATGCGTCGGGCCTTGTTACTAATTGTCCATGTATAGCGACATTAAAAATGTCTTCCTTCCAAACAGGGTAAATTCATCAGAATCCATTTTGGCACAACTGGCAAACTGTCTAGTGCTGATATTGAGACATGTAAGTAAAAATGCTTCTAGTCCATACAAACGACTGAAATGGAGAATTGGTATGAATCTGACGAACAACAATTTGTAGATCTGCTGGAAAAGTCTAGAGTGACATTCCAGCTTCCTGATGAGAGAGGCTACCACATCTTCTACCAGATGATGACTGCCCACAAACCCGAGCTGCTTGGTAAACAGACTGAGATGTTACAGTACTTCAGCTACTTACAGTTACAGTTTAGTTCTAACAAAAGTATCAACCTTTTTAACCTTTTTTTTATCACCAGACTTGTGTCTCATCACAACCAACCCCTACGACTTCCCCATGTGCAGCATGGGTCAGATCACTGTGGCCAGCATTGATGACAAAGTTGAGCTGGAAGCCACTGATGTGAGTGATCTTCACTATAAAATATTTAAGTATATTTTGAACAATGCATGCTAAATAAATACTGTCTGTTTGAATTGATTTTCTAAAAGGTTTATGTTTTGTGCATCTTTTATATTCAGAATGCTATTGATATCCTGGGCTTCTCAAATGAAGAGAAGTTGAGCATCTACAAGATGACTGGTGCAGTGCTCCACCATGGTAACATGAAGTTCAAGCAAAAGCAGCGTGAGGAGCAGGCTGAGCCTGATGGCACAGAGGGTGAGTAGCTTGGGAACAACAGTTTAAAGATGAATAGAGTTCTTAATGAGACTGGATTCTGTTCATGTCATGATGGAAATCACTGTTTTGTTTTCAGATGCTGACAAGGTTGCTTACCTGCTTGGTCTCAACTCTGCTGACATGCTGAAAGCTCTGTGCTATCCCAGAGTCAAAGTCGGAAATGAGTATGTCACCAAGGGACAAACTGTACCTCAGGTAAACATAAATTATCCATATACAACTATTTAAAAACACATACATGACATGGGTTCTGTCAAATTGTGTATTGTTACTGTCTTTAAAATCACCAATGATCGACTATTTTAAAAAACAGTTAACTTATGAAGTTATACCCGTATTTTTATTTAGGTGATGAACTCTGTTCCTGCCCTGGCCAAGTCTATTTATGAGAAGATGTTCCTGTGGATGGTCATCCGCATTAACCAAATGTTGGACACTAAACAACCAAGGCAGTTCTACATTGGAGTCCTGGATATCGCTGGTTTTGAAATCTTTGATGTAAGACAATCCAACAATTCAGTTGCTAATGCTTTTAATGCTTAAACATCTTCATACGTGACAGAAAGACCTTTTGGTGATCATGTGTGTCCTTGCAGTTCAACACACTGGAGCAGCTGTGCATCAACTTCACCAATGAGAAACTGCAACAGTTCTTCAACCACACCATGTTTGTCCTGGAGCAAGAGGAGTACAAGAAGGAGGGTATTATCTGGGAGTTCATTGACTTTGGCATGGACTTGGCTGCTTGCATTGAGCTGATTGAAAAGGTAATCAGTTTATTTTGTTCTATGTCATTTTATTTTTAGTTGACTTAATGTGTATTCTAATCACAGACTTCTTCCCATTTTCTTCAAGCCCATGGGCATCTTCTCCATCCTTGAAGAGGAGTGCATGTTCCCCAAGGCAACAGATACATCCTTCAAGAACAAGCTGTATGACCAGCATCTTGGCAAAAACAAAGCATTTGAGAAGCCAAAGCCTGCCAAGGGCAAGGTGGAAGGCCACTTCTCCCTGGTGCACTATGCTGGTACCGTGGACTACAATATCACTGGCTGGCTGGACAAGAACAAGGATCCACTGAATGAGTCTGTCATCCAGCTGTACCAGAAATCCTCTGTGAAATTGCTGCCTATCCTGTATCCCCCAGTAGTAGAAGGTATGATAGTAACCTGAGTAAACTAAAACACATTGTAAGGTCATGAATACTGTAGATTTTCAACCGCTGCATGTTTTCATGTTAATGTATATGTTGGTCTTAAAAAACCTTCTCTACTTAAATTGATCAACAGAGACTGGTGGGAGCAAGAAAGGAGGCAAGAAGAAGGGTGGTTCTATGCAGACTGTGTCTTCACAGTTTAGGGTAAGATTTAAAATTGTAAACCTAGCTTATGTATCTTAGTTTATGACCAAACTAACAGTTTCCACCATTTTGGATCCACAGGAGAACTTGGGCAAGCTGATGACGAACTTGAGGAGCACCCATCCTCACTTTGTGCGCTGCTTGATTCCCAATGAGTCTAAGACTCCAGGTACACAGACAACTTAATCAAACAATCTTTTAAGAGTGGCTTTGTTTTTGTTTGTTGTCATGGTCTACATCATTCTATAGAAAAACTATTGAATAAAGTACTTAAGAAAGCTTTTTTCCAGGTCTCATGGAGAACTTCCTAGTCATCCACCAGCTCAGGTGTAACGGTGTGCTGGAGGGTATCAGAATCTGCAGGAAAGGTTTCCCAAGCAGAATTCTCTATGCTGACTTCAAGCAGAGGTATCAATGGATATTTTCATACATCATTTACATCACTAAGTCAAAGTTTACAAATTAACAATTAACTCTCTCTAAAAGGTACAAGGTGCTGAATGCCAGTGTCATCCCTGAGGGCCAGTTCATTGACAACAAGAAGGCTTCAGAGAAGTTGCTTGGGTCAATTGATGTTCCTCATGATGAGTATAAATTTGGACACACAAAGGTAAGTACTTTGCTTTCCTTGTTTAACCAAATAATAATTACCAAGTAGATTCAGTCTTTTGGTTGTAGTTGTTTTCTACTTTTCTTTCAATCCGTCCAAAGCTATTCATTTTGTAATGCTTATTTATAATGGTGAAGGACCTGTTATGGATTTTGTGGTTATTTCTCACTACTTTTAATCCGTTGGTCAATTGGCCAGTATTAAATATGCTCCAGTTTGGACATTTTAATGTGTGTACAATATATATATATATATGTACTTTTTCAATTGTCAATAAGATTCCCAATTGATCAAGAAATGCTTCAGTTTGGACTGTCTAAATAAACATTACAGCATATATTATTCACAAACTGGCCTGGATACCAAAGAAATCCAGATATTTTCAAATGAAATTTGATTAAGTGTCGCTACGCAGAACGTGTCGTCTAATGTCAACAGGAGAACCTTTTGTTTGTTTTTAGCTGACATCAGAACACATTATTTTTTGGGGACATTGGGGGACAGTTTTATCGATAAAAAAACAGCATGTCAACTTTCAAGGGAAAAATACCTTCGACACACGTTGGGTTTGAAAAGGAACGGATTTGTGTTGTATCCACTCAAAAACATACTTTGTAGACAGACCTTGAGGAGTTTTATGTGACTAAACATGTATTTTAAAATTGTATCCTTCTGATCATTTATTTTTGTTTGTTTAGGTGTTCTTCAAGGCCGGTCTGCTGGGTACCCTTGAGGAGATGAGAGATGAAAAACTTGCATCACTGGTCACAATGACCCAGGCTTTGTGCAGAGGTTACCTCATGAGAAAGGAATACGTTAAGATGACAGAGAGGAGGCACGTTGAAAACAGTTCATTTTGAATGAAATAATAGCAAAATCAGGCACAATGTTCATAACAGATATTTCTACTCTGTAGGGAAGCCATTTATACCATCCAGTACAATGTTCGCTCATTCATGAATGTGAAACACTGGCCATGGATGAAGGTGTACTACAAGATCAAGCCACTGCTGAAGTCTGCTGAAACTGAGAAGGAGCTGGCAAACATGAAGGAGAACTATGATAAGATGAAAACTGACTTAGCTGCAGCCCTGGCCAAGAAGAAGGAATTGGAGGAGAAGATGGTGTCCCTTCTGCAAGAGAAGAACGATCTGCAGATGCAAGTAGCATCTGTGAGTACACCTCATCAGACAGTTTTTCTGTTCCATGTTGTTAGTTGTTGGTGTGCTAATGACATCTTAATTCAATGGACTAGGAAGGAGATAATCTCTCAGATGCTGAGGAAAGATGTGAGGGTCTTATCAAGAGCAAGATTCAACTGGAGGCCAAACTCAAAGAGACAACTGAGAGACTGGAGGATGAGGAGGAAATCAATGCTGAGCTCACTGCCAAAAAGAGAAAGCTGGAGGATGAATGCTCTGAGCTCAAGAAGGATATTGATGACCTGGAGCTTACCTTGGCCAAAGTGGAGAAGGAGAAACATGCCACTGAGAACAAGGTTTGTAAATTATAATGTAATCACATTATCAAGTAAAATGATAATGATGAGCTCCTATTGACGAGATCTTTCTTGCACACTTAGGTCAAGAACCTGACCGAGGAGATGGCCTCTCAGGATGAGAGCATTGCCAAGTTAACCAAGGAAAAGAAAGCGCTTCAGGAGGCTCACCAGCAGACTCTTGATGACCTGCAGGCAGAGGAAGACAAAGTCAACACTCTGACCAAGGCCAAGACCAAGCTTGAGCAGCAAGTGGACGATGTAAGTTGCCAAAGAGACTTGATGAAAAAACAAGATATCTCTTTAACTCACGATTTAAACACTCATTGTATTTCTTTAGCTTGAGGGTTCTCTGGAGCAAGAGAAGAAGCTTCGTATGGACCTTGAGAGAGCCAAGAGAAAGCTTGAGGGTGATCTGAAACTATCCCAGGAATCTGTCATGGATCTTGAGAATGACAAACAGCAGTCTGATGAGAAGATTAAAAAGTAATGTACTTTTTTGATTTTGTAAAAAGAAATTCTGTTAAAACTGATGGTCAACTGCATAAACTATATTTTTTACGTATAATTATCTCAGGAAGGACTTTGAAATCAGTCAGCTTCTCAGCAAGATTGAAGATGAGCAGTCACTGGGTGCTCAGCTTCAGAAGAAGATCAAGGAGCTTCAGGTGACATATTGTGTTTGACAAAACATTACTGCACCCATGTCATACATTCGTGTCTATCCAAAGTGAAAGCTCATTGAAACAGATAATGCCTACATTCAACAGGCCCGCATTGAAGAACTGGAGGAAGAGATTGAGGCTGAGCGTGCTGCTCGTGCCAAGGTAGAGAAGCAGAGAGCTGACCTCTCCAGGGAACTTGAGGAGATCAGTGAGAGGCTGGAAGAGGCCGGTGGTGCGACTGCTGCTCAGATTGAGATGAACAAGAAGCGTGAGGCTGAGTTCCAGAAGCTCCGTCGCGACCTTGAGGAGTCCACTCTGCAGCATGAATCCACTGCTGCTGCTCTCCGCAAGAAGCAGGCTGACAGCGTTGCTGAGCTGGGTGAGCAGATTGACAACCTCCAGCGTGTGAAGCAGAAGCTTGAGAAGGAAAAGAGTGAATACAAGATGGAGATCGATGACCTCTCCAGCAACATGGAGGCTGTTGCTAAAGCAAAGGTACAAAATGCATGAAATATTATTTAGTACCCAAATTGATTGTAAATGATGCCTTCCATCTAATTAATACAATCTGATCAATGGTCTCATCTCTCTTTAACTCATTAGGGAAATCTTGAAAAGATGTGCCGTACTCTTGAGGACCAACTTAGCGAACTGAAGACAAAGAATGATGAAAATGTTCGTCAGATCAATGACTCAAATGCACAGAAAGCACGTCTCCTCACAGAAAATGGTATGTAGAAGTTATTCTTGAATAATCTGTTGTGCATGTTATTAAGAAACTAACGAATGTATCATAACCCAAGGTGAGTTCAGCCGTCAACTTGAGGAGAAAGAAGCCCTTGTCTCCCAGCTGACCAGAGGCAAACAGGCCTTCACTCAGCAGATTGAGGAGCTCAAGAGACAGATTGAAGAGGAAGTTAAGGTAAGAAACAATTTAGTAAGTGTGTATTGCTTTCTTGACAGATTTAGATTTTTTAAAAATCCATGAATAACCTTTAAAAACAGGCCAAGAATGCCCTTGCCCATGGACTGCAATCTGCTCGCCATGACTGTGATCTGCTGAGGGAGCAGTTTGAGGAGGAGCAGGAGGCCAAGGCTGAGCTGCAGCGTGGAATGTCCAAGGCCAACAGTGAGGTGGCTCAGTGGAGGACTAAGTATGAAACTGATGCAATTCAGCGCACAGAGGAGCTTGAGGAATCCAAGTGAGTAACATTCAAATAGTAAAATAGCCATCGGGAAAGTGTAACATTCCCAAGATTCTCAACTGGCAGATGTATTGCTTTTTTAATAATTTTATTTATATAACTGTATTTATAAATGTCCCATGCAGTTAGTTATTGCACTGCTTTTGTGCATTCATACGGGTTATGAGAATATATATTTTTTATATTTTATTCTTAAAACAATATAATATATATTGAAGAACGTTTTTGTAAAAATTTGTATTTCACTTAGCAACATATTCATCATTTTCTAAACAGGAAAAAGCTGGCTCAGCGCCTTCAGGAGGCTGAGGAACAGATTGAGGCCGTGAACTCCAAGTGCGCCTCTCTTGAGAAAACCAAACAGAGGCTCCAGAGTGAGGTGGAGGATCTCATGATCGATGTAGAGAGGGCCAACGGTCTCGCTGCCAACCTTGACAAGAAGCAAAGGAACTTTGACAAGGTAGAATACTTTACTTTGTGTGGCCAAGCCATGCGAACAATGACAGTGATGTATATACACATGTATATACATATATATGTCTTTATAGTACAGACTGTACTTAACTGTAGTAATTGTGTGATTCAGGTGTTGGCGGAGTGGAAACAAAAGTACGAGGAGGGTCAGGCCGAACTTGAGGGAGCACAGAAGGAGGCTCGTTCTCTCAGCACTGAGCTGTTCAAGATGAAGAACTCTTATGAGGAAGCTCTGGATCAGCTGGAGACAATGAAGCGGGAAAACAAGAACCTACAACGTGAGTTCTACATCATGTTCAACCGAGTTTAGGCGTAAGAAAGTATTTATGTTTACTCTCTTACTCTAAACAGTATGTGTATTATGTTTACACTCAACAAATGTATCTATCTGCAGAGGAGATCTCAGATCTGACTGAACAGATTGGTGAGACTGGCAAGAGCATCCATGAGCTGGAGAAGTCCAAGAAGCAGGTGGAAACAGAGAAGTCTGAGATCCAGACAGCTCTTGAAGAAGCTGAGGTAACATTAGGAATCAAAAAAGATTGTCTAAATATTGTGAAAAACGATACACGTTTTACAGGGGGAAAAAAATCTATATTTCATTCATTGATATTTTAAGGGAACTCTGGAACACGAGGAGTCCAAGATCCTCCGTGTCCAGCTGGAGCTGAACCAGATTAAGGGCGAAGTGGACAGGAAGCTGGCAGAGAAAGATGAGGAGATGGAGCAGATCAAGAGGAACAGCCAGAGAATCACTGACTCCATGCAGAGCACTTTGGACGCTGAGGTCAGGAGCAGGAACGATGCTCTGAGGATCAAGAAGAAGATGGAGGGAGACCTCAACGAAATGGAGATTCAGCTGAGCCACGCCAATCGCCAGGCTGCTGAGTCCCAGAAGCAGCTGAGGAACGTGCAGGCACAGCTAAAGGTATCGTAAGACACAGAGTTGCTACACAAACCACGGTCAGTAAAGGGATATGATGTCATTCATAGGAATAATTTCATGATGTTTTCACCAGGATGCACAACTGCACCTTGACGATGCTGTTAGAGCCCAGGAAGACTTCAAGGAACAAGCTGCCATGGTGGATCGCAGGAACGGTCTCATGATGGCTGAAATTGAGGAACTTAGAGCTGCTCTGGAACAGACAGAGAGAAGCCGCAAAATCGCGGAGCAGGAGTTGGTGGACGCCAGTGAGCGTGTTGGACTCCTGCACTCTCAGGTGAACAAACTTCCTTAACTTCTTCAATAATTAAACGGTATAAAGACATTTAAGATAATGTAACAATGTGACATGTGATTAAAATTGTTGTATCTTTTAGAACACAAGTCTCATGAACACCAAGAAGAAGCTTGAGACTGACCTGGTCCAGGTCCAGGGTGAAGTGGATGACACTGTTCAGGAAGCAAGGAATGCAGAAGAGAAGGCCAAGAAGGCCATCACTGATGTAGGGTTGAATTCTATTGTTGTTCCTTTTACTCAAATGTACTTTGTTAGTTTTTGTCAAACAACATGTTATGATGTCTCCTCCAGGCTGCTATGATGGCTGAAGAGCTGAAGAAGGAGCAAGACACTAGTGCTCACCTTGAGAGGATGAAGAAGAATCTGGAGGTCGCTGTTAAGGACCTGCAGCACCGCCTGGACGAGGCTGAGAACCTGGCCATGAAGGGTGGCAAGAAGCAGCTCCAGAAACTGGAGTCCAGGGTAAGAAAGTCCTCTCATGATTTGTACAGCTAAATCAAGGCTTTGAAACAATACGGAAAATCATTCATTTTCTCTTTTTTTTTTTAAGGTGCGTGAGCTTGAGACAGAGGTTGAGGCTGAGCAGAGACGTGGAGCAGATGCTGTTAAGGGTGTCCGCAAATATGAGAGGAGAGTGAAGGAGCTCACCTATCAGGTACAGTCACTAAAAAATAAAGAAAGACCAAATTCTCCATTACTGTTACCATTTCAAAAATGTATATTTGCACCTCAACACCTTCTATTACAGACTGAAGAGGACAAGAAAAATGTCTCAAGGCTGCAAGATCTGGTTGACAAGTTGCAACTGAAGGTGAAGGCTTACAAGAGGCAGGCTGAGGAGGCGGTAAGGACTGAATTTTTGCTTTTTTTTAAAGCAAAATGACTACTATGTCATAAGTATTTCATGAACACTGGACCACTAGGTCTTTTCCAAAGATATTTTTATATATATATTTTTTTGTATGTATGATTTTTTTTGCTTGTTTTCCAGGAGGAACAGGCCAATGCTCATCTGTCCAAGTGCAGGAAGGTCCAGCACGAGCTGGAGGAGGCTGAGGAGCGTGCAGACATTGCAGAGTCCCAGGTCAACAAGCTGAGAGCAAAAAGCCGTGACTCTGGCAAGGTAACTGACATTCAGCTTAATGAACATTGAATACAATTAAATTCCTTTTTAATGATTTTCACTTAACATTTAGTCATGAATTAAAAAAATAGGTTCATAGAATTAGGACAAAACAATGACAAAGTATGATATGCATCTTGGTGCATATGAAGTATATTTATTCATTGTCTGTTTTTTCTACAGGGAAAAGAGGCAGCTGAGTAGTGCTTTGGCTGATGTTTTTTTCTAATCATAAAATATGATGTGAAATCCCCAATAATAAAGTAGTTTTTGATCTCGACTTGCATTGTCTGTGTTGTTTTTATCTAGTTGTGTCCTCCAAGTCTCTTAAATATATATTTTTACTTTGAAACCATCTTTGGATGCCAATACGTTTGAATTACACAGTTCAAATACCTAAAGCATTCAAGAAGCACTGACTTTTGACCGTGATCAAAACGAATCTGGCCCCCCATTTTGTAAAAAATGAGTTAAATGACTTTCATAGGATCTTTTAACAGAGAGCGTCCTGTGTTGTACAACTCTTTGTTTTAAAATTGATGATCTCTTTTTCTGCATCAATAGTTTCTTACATTTCAGATATTTAATGTGCTTGTTTAGTACTATAGTGCCTTATATTTTGAAATGAAGTTAAGTTATTTTATTTAAATAGCGCAGTAAGATTCTGCAAATAAAAAAAAAAAACAATTAAGAAACACAGGACTTTTTAAAATGACTTTACCTTCTTTAGAGTGGAGAGACAGTCAAGAGCCTAAAATAAACTTCTGTTGAAGTAATGATAAACCCCCGGCCATATAAACTGTAACCTGAAACATCACGTGATATAATTACAACCTATCTTTTATCAAGGGCCGTCTGCCTTACCACATTTGGTGTACCATATTTAACTTTTACTGTGTCATCAAAACAAGATTCAGTATAAAGGCAACTCAAGGACAGGACAAGTTGTGAGACTGAAGACCTGAGTTCCTGCCTCTGGTAATACGTTCTTCTCTTAAAATTGGGATCATTTGAATGTGTTCTCTTTTTTAACAAATACTTATGCAAATAGAAGCAATGACAAATTTTCATGCATATTTTTAAAAACTTACTCTAACAACACAACTCTTTTTATCAGGATCGGGGAATATTGTCACGAGAGAAGGTGTTAGGTAAGGATGACTATTCAATTCATGATTTTTCTCTGCAAGCATTTGAAACATATGCAAAAAGTTTCTGATCCATTTAAGATCTGTGGTTTTCCATTCAAAGATTTTGGTAAAACTCAACATGTTCAAATGTATTCTCTGTAACATTCAAATGCAAGACTTGAGTTAGCGTAGTTGTAAAGTTAAAACCTATTGGTAACCATACAAGGATATGTTGATTTGTTAATGTATTTCAAGTAAAGTCATTCTATAGTCATTGCAGTCCCAATGTAATTATTTAACAGACATAAGGCGCCACCATGAGTACGGACGCGGAGATGGCCACTTATGGCAAAGCTGCCATTTACCTTCGTAAGCCAGAGAGGGAGAGGATTGAGGCTCAAAGCGCACCATTTGATGCCAAGAGTGCCGTCTATGTGCAAGATACTAAAGAGCTGTATTTGAAGGCCAAAGTCATCAAGAGAGATGGTGGCAAAGTCACTGTCAAAGTCCTGACCACTGAGGAGGTTTGTAACATGAAATCATAGTCAGTTGGGGTTTCAATAAGATCAGTTCTAATTGTGACAAATGTCTTGTTACAGGAGAGGACAGTTAAAGAAGAAGAAATCTTTCCAATGAATCCTCCCAAGTATGACAAGATTGAGGACATGGCCATGATGACCCATCTCAATGAAGCCTCTGTGCTGTATAATCTCAAAGAGCGTTATGCAGCATGGATGATCTACGTAAAATAATCTAAATAACAGCAATAAGGAAAATTGACTTTGAAAAAGGGACTTTAATTTTTAGGACAAATAATGCTAAATGTTGTATCTCTGTGATCACTTTCAGACTTACTCTGGACTGTTCTGTGCCACTGTGAACCCCTACAAGTGGCTCCCAGTGTACGATGCTGAATGTGTATCTGCCTATAGAGGCAAGAAGCGTATGGAGGCTCCACCCCACATCTTCTCTGTCTCTGACAATGCTTTTCAGTTTATGGCAACTGGTAAGTCATTATCATTACATCATAGAGTATCGGAATAGGGAAACATTTTTTGCCAAAATAAGTTTGACATTCAAGGAATTAGAAATGGCGGGTGATGCACAGCATTGGACAATAAGACAAATAAACAGTAAATATATTTATCATTATATTGTATTTCAGTGAAACCTAGTTAATTCTTTTGTTTCTTATTTAACAGATAGGGAGAACCAGTCTGTCTTGATCACGTAAGTTTGGCTAATTTAAAATTGTTAACTCCGTTGAAAATAGTCAAATATCTTGATCAAATTCTTATACGTCTTTGTCTATGCCTAGTGGAGAATCTGGTGCAGGGAAGACTGTGAACACCAAGCGTGTCATCCAGTACTTTGCAACTATCTCAGTTGGTGGACCGAAGAGGGACGCATCAAAGGTATGTTCCTATGATTACAATATGGGGTTCTTTTTCAATGGATCCCTTTTCCAGTAATTCCAAGTAATTTTCTAAAACCACTTCTGGACAACACTGGATTTTAGGGGTCACTGGAGGATCAGATTATTGCTGCCAATCCTCTGCTGGAGGCCTATGGTAACGCCAAAACTGTGAGGAATGACAACTCCTCTCGTTTTGTAAGTAGGAAACAATTTCTACACATGCGTCGGGCCTTGTTACTAATTGTCCGTGTATAGCGACATTAAAAATGTCTTCCTTCCAAACAGGGTAAATTCATCAGAATCCATTTTGGCACAACTGGCAAACTGTCTAGTGCTGATATTGAGACATGTAAGTAAAAATGCTTCTAGTCCATACAAACGACTGAAATGGAGAATTGGTATGAATCTGACGAACAACAATTTGTAGATCTGCTGGAAAAGTCTAGAGTGACATTCCAGCTTCCTGATGAGAGAGGCTACCACATCTTCTACCAGATGATGACTGCCCACAAACCCGAGCTGCTTGGTAAACAGACTGAGATGTTACAGTACTTCAGCTACTTACAGTTACAGTTTAATTCTAACAAAAGTATCAACCTTTTTAACCTTTTTTTTATCACCAGACTTGTGTCTCATCACAACCAACCCCTACGACTTCCCCATGTGCAGCATGGGTCAGATCACTGTGGCCAGCATTGATGACAAAGTTGAGCTGGAAGCCACTGATGTGAGTGATCTTCACTATAAAATATTTAAGTATATTTTGAACAATGCATGCTAAATAAATACTGTCTGTTTGAGTTGATTTTCTAAAAGGATTATGTTTTGTGCATCTTTTATATTCAGAATGCTATTGATATCCTGGGCTTCTCAAATGAAGAGAAGTTGAGCATCTACAAGATGACTGGTGCAGTGCTCCACCATGGTAACATGAAGTTCAAGCAAAAGCAGCGTGAGGAGCAGGCTGAGCCTGATGGCACAGAGGGTGAGTAGCTTGGGAACAACAGTTTGAAGATGAATAGAGTTCTTAATGAGACTGGATTCTGTTCATGATGGAAATCACTGTTGTGTTTTCAGAAGCGGACAAGGTTGCCTACTTGCTGGGTCTGAACTCTGCTGATATGCTGAAAGCTCTGTGCTATCCACGGGTGAAGGTCGGAAATGAGTATGTCACCAAGGGACAGACTGTACCTCAGGTAAACATAAAATATCCCTATTCACTATATGAAAAAACATGGATTAAACTTGTTCAAAGAGTTGTTCAGATATATTATTATTCTTTAATTCACTAATATTCCACTACTTTATAAAACGGTAAACTTATTAAGTTATACCCGTATTTTTATTTAGGTGATGAACTCTGTTCCTGCCCTGGCCAAGTCTATTTATGAGAAGATGTTCTTGTGGATGGTCATCCGCATCAACCAAATGTTGGACACTAAACAACCAAGGCAGTTCTACATTGGAGTCCTGGATATCGCTGGCTTTGAAATCTTTGATGTAAGCTAAAAATTTAACAATTCAGTTGCTAATGCTTTTAATTCTTAAACATCTGCATACATGACAGAAAGACCTTTTGGTGATCATGTGTGTCCTTGCAGTTCAACACACTGGAGCAGCTGTGCATCAACTTCACCAATGAGAAACTGCAACAGTTCTTCAACCACACCATGTTTGTCCTGGAGCAAGAGGAGTACAAGAAGGAGGGTATTATCTGGGAGTTCATTGACTTTGGCATGGACTTGGCTGCCTGCATTGAGCTGATTGAAAAGGTAATCAGTTCATTTAGTTGTCATCAGTATGTCATTTTATTTAAGTTGACTTAATGTGTATCCTAATCACAGACTTCTTCCCACTTTCTTCAAGCCCATGGGTATCTTCTCCATCCTTGAAGAGGAGTGCATGTTCCCCAAGGCAACAGATACATCCTTCAAGAACAAGCTGTATGACCAGCATCTTGGCAAAAACAAAGCATTTGAGAAGCCAAAGCCTACCAAGGGCAAGGCTGAGGCCCACTTCTCCCTGGTGCACTATGCTGGTACCGTGGACTACAATATCAATGGCTGGCTGGACAAGAACAAGGATCCACTGAATGAGTCTGTCATCCAGCTGTACCAGAAATCCTCTGTGAAACTGCTGCCTGTCCTGTATCCCCCAGTAGTAGAAGGTATGATAGTAACCTGAGTAAACTAAAACAAATTGTAAAGTTAGGAATACTGTAGATTTTCAACTGCTGCATGTTTTCATGTTAATGTATATGTTGGTCTAAAAAAAACCTTCTCTACTTAAATTGATCAACAGAGGTTGGTGGCAGCAAGAAGGGAGGCAAGAAGAAGGGTGGTTCTATGCAGACTGTGTCTTCACAGTTTAGGGTAAGATTTAAAATTGTAAACCTAGCTTATGTATCTTAGTTTATGACCAAACTAACAGTTTCCACCATTTTGGATCCACAGGAGAACTTGGGCAAGCTGATGACAAACTTGAGGAGCACCCATCCTCACTTTGTGCGCTGCCTGATTCCCAATGAGTCTAAGACTCCAGGTACACAGACAACTTAATCAAACAATCTTTTAAGAGTGGCTTTGTTTTCGTTTGTTGTCACGGTCTACATCATTCTATAGAAAAACTATTGAATAAAGTACTTAAAAAAACTTTTTCCCAGGTCTCATGGAGAACTTCCTGGTCATCCACCAGCTCAGGTGTAACGGTGTGCTGGAGGGAATCAGAATCTGCAGGAAAGGTTTCCCAAGCAGAATTCTCTATGCTGACTTCAAGCAGAGGTATCAATGGATATTTTCATACATCATTTTATTGTTGATTATCAAAATCTGAGTCAAAGTTTACAAATTAACAATTAACTCTCTCTCTAAAAGGTACAAGGTGCTGAATGCCAGCGTCATCCCTGAGGGCCAGTTCATTGACAACAAGAAGGCTTCAGAGAAGTTGCTTGGGTCAATTGATGTTCCTCATGATGAGTATAAATTTGGACACACAAAGGTAAGCGCTTTGCTTTCCTTATTTAACCAAATACTAATTACCAAGTAGGTTCAGTTGTTTATTGTCTGCCACTTTTTTTGGCCCTTCCAAGGTTATTCTTGCATTTTGCTAAATATTTTATGCTCATTTATAAGTGGATGGTAAGTTATATGTCATGGCTCAAGTGGTTATACCTTAATACTTGTTCACTTGTCGATAGGGTCCCCAATTGATCCCCAAAAGAACTGCTTCACTTTGGACTGTCCAATTTTAACATTACAGAGTATATAATTCACTGGCCTGGATATTAGAGGCATCCCATTATCCGGGGAAATATAAGGTGTGCAAGGCAGTAAACCAATGTCATTTTTGAAAATGATATTAAGCGTGGACAAAGGCTGAGTGTGTCATCAAATATCAAATAGAAGCCATTTTGTCTAGTTTTTAAGCTGTTAGAGACCAGAACAAATTAATTTTCAGGGGCCATTCAGACACAGCAGCTCTGAGGAGTATTAGTATTTATTTAAAAATTGTATCCTTCTGATAATTCATTATTTGTTTGTTTAGGTCTTCTTCAAGGCCGGTCTGCTGGGTACCCTTGAGGAGATGAGAGATGAAAAACTAGCATCACTGGTCACGATGACCCAGGCTTTGTGCAGAGGTTACGTTATGAGAAAGGAATACGTGAAGATGACAGAGAGGAGGCACGTCGAAAACAGTTCATTTTGAATGAAGTAATACAGAAATCAGACACAATGTTCATAACAGCTATTTCCATTCTGTAGGGAAGCCATTTATACCATCCAGTACAATATACGCTCATTCATGAATGTGAAACACTGGCCATGGATGAAGGTGTACTACAAGATCAAGCCACTGCTGAAATCTGCTGAAACTGAGAAGGAGCTGGCAAACATGAAGGAGAACTATGATAAGATGAAAACTGACTTAGCTGCAGCCCTGGCCAAGAAGAAGGAATTGGAGGAGAAGATGGTGTCCCTTCTGCAAGAGAAGAACGATCTGCAGATGCAAGTAGCATCTGTGAGTACACCTCATCAGACAGTTTTTCTGTTCCATGTTGTTAGTTGTTGGTGTGCTAATGACATCTTAATTCAATGGACTAGGAAGGAGATAATCTCTCAGATGCTGAGGAAAGATGTGAGGGTCTTATCAAGAGCAAGATTCAGCTGGAGGCCAAACTCAAAGAGACAACTGAGAGACTGGAGGATGAAGAGGAAATCAATGCTGAGCTCACTGCCAAAAAGAGAAAGCTGGAGGATGAATGCTCTGAGCTCAAGAAGGATATTGATGACCTGGAGCTTACCTTGGCCAAAGTGGAGAAGGAGAAACATGCCACTGAGAACAAGGTTTGTAAATTTTAATCTAATCACATTATCAAGTAAAATGATAATGATGAGCTCCTATTGACGAGATCTTTCTTGCACACTTAGGTCAAGAACCTGACCGAGGAGATGGCCTCTCAGGATGAGAGCATTGCCAAGTTAACCAAGGAAAAGAAAGCGCTTCAGGAGGCTCACCAGCAGACTCTTGATGACCTGCAGGCAGAGGAAGACAAAGTCAACACTCTGACCAAGTCCAAGACCAAGCTTGAGCAGCAAGTGGACGATGTAAGTTGCCAAAGAGACTTGATGAAAAAACAAGATTTCTCTTTAACTCACAATTTAAAGATTCATTGTATTTGTTCAGCTTGAGGGTTCTCTGGAGCAAGAGAAGAAGCTTCGTATGGACCTTGAAAGAGCCAAGAGAAAGCTTGAGGGTGATCTGAAACTATCCCAGGAATCTGTCATGGATCTTGAGAATGACAAACAGCAGTCTGATGAGAAAATTAAAAAGTAATGTACTTTTTTGAATTTGAAAACAACCATGTTGTGTTCTGTTTACTGCATCGACTAAGTGTTTTTTATTTGTAATTATCTCAGGAAGGACTTTGAAATCAGTCAGTTCCTTAGCAAGATTGAAGATGAGCAGTCACTGGGTGCTCAGCTTCAGAAGAAGATCAAGGAGCTTCAGGTGACATATTGTGTTTGACAAAACATTACTGCACCCATGTCATACATTTGTGTCTATCAAAAGTGAAAGCTCATTGAAACAGATAATGCCTACATTCAACAGGCCCGCATTGAAGAACTGGAGGAAGAGATTGAGGCTGAGCGTGCCGCTCGTGCCAAGGTGGAGAAGCAGAGAGCTGACCTCTCCAGGGAACTTGAGGAGATCAGTGAGAGGCTGGAAGAGGCCGGTGGTGCGACTGCTGCTCAGATTGAGATGAACAAGAAGCGTGAGGCTGAGTTCCAGAAGCTCCGTCGCGACCTTGAGGAGTCCACTCTGCAGCATGAATCCACTGCTGCTGCTCTCCGCAAGAAGCAGGCTGACAGCGTTGCTGAGCTGGGTGAGCAGATTGACAACCTCCAGCGTGTGAAGCAGAAGCTTGAGAAGGAAAAGAGTGAATACAAGATGGAGATCGATGACCTCTCCAGCAACATGGAGAATGTTGCTAAAGCAAAGGTACAAAATTCATGACATACTATTTAGTACCCAAGTTGATGTTTTAAATAATGCATTCAATCTAGTGAATACAATCTGATAAATGGTCTCATCTCTCTTTAACTAATTAGGGAAATCTTGAAAAGATGTGCCGTACTCTTGAGGACCAATTTAGCGAACTGAAGACAAAGAATGATGAAAATGTTCGTCAGATCAATGACTCAAATGCACAGAAAGCACGTCTCCTCACAGAAAATGGTATGTAGAAGTTATTCTTGAATGATCTGTTGTGCATGTTATTAAGAAACTAACGAATGTATCATGACCCAAGGTGAGTTCAGCCGTCAACTTGAGGAGAAAGAAGCCCTTGTCTCCCAGCTGACCAGAGGCAAACAGGCCTTCACTCAGCAGATTGAGGAGCTCAAGAGACAGGTTGAAGAGGAAGTTAAGGTAAGAAGCAATTGAGTAAGTGTGTATAGGTTTTATTTCTTTCAGAATTTAGAAATTGTGTATATTCATGAAAAACCTTTACAAACAGGCCAAGAATGCTCTCGCCCATGGAATGCAATCTGCTCGCCATGACTGTGATCTGCTGAGGGAGCAGTTTGAGGAGGAGCAGGAGGCCAAGGCTGAGCTTCAGCGTGGAATGTCCAAGGCAAACGGTGAGGTGTCTCAGTGGAGATCCAAGTATGAAACTGATGCAATTCAGCGCACTGAGGAGCTTGAGGAATCCAAGTGAGTAACATTCATCAAACATTATTTTTAACTTGACCCCGCCCTTATCCAACACCTATTTTTTTCAATAATGACACACTCTTACCTTTAAAATTATTTAGCGTCTCAAGTACTCACAGTTCTGGTTACTAAAGATCCAAGTAACTCTGTTCTATATTTTCCAAAACAGGAAAAAGCTGGCTCAGCGCCTTCAGGAGGCTGAGGAACAGATTGAGGCCGTGAACTCCAAGTGCGCCTCTCTTGAGAAAACCAAACAGAGGCTCCAGAGTGAGGTGGAGGACCTCATGATTGATGTGGAGAGGGCCAACGGTCTCGCTGCCAACCTTGACAAGAAGCAGAGGAACTTTGACAAGGTAGCATACTTTACTTTGTAAATATATATATGTCTTTATAGTACTACAGAAATTGCTGAACTGTTGTAATTGTGTTATTCAGGTGTTGGCAGACTGGAAACAAAAGTACGAGGAGGGTCAGGCCGAGCTAGAGGGAGCAATGAAAGAGGCTCGTTCTCTCAGCACTGAGCTGTTCAAGATGAAGAACTCTTATGAGGAAGCTCTGGATCAGCTGGAGACAATGAAGCGGGAAAACAAGAACCTACAACGTGAGTTCTACATCATGTAAACGTTGAATTGTATTCAACCCAAGTATAACTGTTAGAAAACAGTATGTGTATTATGTTTACACTCAACAAATGTATCTATCTGCAGAGGAGATCTCAGATCTCACTGAACAGATTGGTGAGACTGGCAAGAGCATCCATGAGCTGGAGAAGTCCAAGAAGCAGGTGGAAACAGAGAAGACTGAGATCCAGACAGCTCTTGAAGAAGCTGAGGTAACATTAGGAATCAAAAAAAGATTATCTAAATAATTGTCTAAATAATGTGACAAACATATTCATAAGCAGAGATTAATATTTCCTTCATTGATGTTTTCAGGGAACTCTGGAACACGAGGAGTCCAAGATCCTCCGTGTCCAGCTGGAGCTGAACCAGATTAAGGGTGAAGTGGACAGGAAGCTGGCAGAGAAAGATGAGGAGATGGAGCAGATCAAGAGGAACAGCCAGAGAATCACTGACTCCATGCAGAGCACTTTGGACGCTGAGGTCAGGAGCAGGAACGATGCTATGAGGATCAAGAAGAAGATGGAGGGAGACCTCAACGAAATGGAGATTCAGCTGAGCCACGCAAATCGCCAGGCTGCTGAGTCCCAGAAGCAGCTGAGGAACGTGCAGACACAGCTAAAGGTATCGTAAGACACAGAGTTGCTCCACAAACCACGGTCAGTAAAGGGATATGATGTCATTCATAGGAATATTCTCACAATATGTTTACACCAGGATGCACAACTGCACCTTGACGATGCTGTTAGAGCCCAGGAAGACTTCAAGGAACAAGCTGCCATGGTGGATCGCAGGAACGGTCTCATGATGGCTGAAATTGAGGAACTTAGAGCTGCTCTGGAACAGACAGAGAGAAGCCGCAAAACAGCGGAGCAGGAGTTGGTGGACGCCAGTGAGCGTGTTGGACTTCTGCACTCTCAGGTGAAAAAACACCCGTAACTTCTTGAATAATCCAATTGTATAAAG
Organism: Gasterosteus aculeatus; assembly: GCF_964276395.1. Taxonomy (NCBI): domain Eukaryota; kingdom Metazoa; phylum Chordata; class Actinopteri; order Perciformes; family Gasterosteidae; genus Gasterosteus; species Gasterosteus aculeatus. Next base: position 3,736,871 of record NC_135698.1, read on the forward strand.
ACATTTAGGATAATGTAACAACAATAAAATTGTTGTATCTTTTAGAACACAAGCCTTATGAACACCAAGAAGAAGCTTGAGAGTGACCTGGTCCAGGTCCAGGGTGAAGTGGATGACACTGTTCAGGAAGCAAGGAATGCAGAAGAGAAGGCCAAGAAGGCCATCACTGATGTAGGGTGTAATTCCATTGTTGTTCCTTTTACTCAAATGTACTTTAGTTAGTTAGTTTTTGTAAAACAACATGTTATGATGTCTTCTCCAGGCTGCTATGATGGCTGAAGAGCTGAAGAAGGAGCAAGACACGAGTTCTCACCTTGAGAGGATGAAGAAGAATCTGGAGGTCGCTGTTAAGGACCTGCAGCACCGCCTGGATGAGGCTGAGAACCTGGCCATGAAGGGTGGCAAGAAGCAGCTCCAGAAACTGGAGTCCAGGGTAAGAAAGTCCTCTCACAATTTGTACAGCTAAATCAAGACTTTGAAACAATACAGAGAATCAATCGTTTACTCGTTTTTTGAAGGTGCGTGAGCTTGAGACAGAGGTTGAGACTGAGCAGAGACGTGGAGTGGACGCCGTCAAAGGTGTTCGCAAATATGAGAGGAGAGTGAAGGAGCTCACCTATCAGGTACAGTCACTGAAAATAAAGAGACACCAAATTCTCCATTACTGTTACCATTTCAAATATTTATATTTGCATCTCAACACCTTCTATTACAGACTGAAGAGGACAAGAAAAATGTCTCAAGGCTGCAAGATCTGGTTGACAAGTTGCAACTGAAGGTGAAGGCTTACAAGAGGCAGGCTGAGGAGGCGGTAAGGACTGAATTTTTGCTTTTTTTTAGCCATATCATTATACATACAAAAGAGTATTACATGTTTTGAATTTTGGCAATGTAAACAGTTATGTAATATATTTATATAATTAAGAAAAATACTTCCGCCATACATTTACATTTAAGAAGTGTTCCAAACTCTATTTGTGTTATTTCAGGAGGAACAGGCCAATACTCATCTGTCCAAGTGCAGAAAGGTCCAGCATGAGCTGGAAGAGGCTGAGGAGCGTGCAGACATTGCTGAGTCTCAAGTCAACAAGATGAGAGCAAAAAGTCGTGACACTGGCAAGGTGACTATACAATTCAATCAAAATCAATTCCAGTTCATGTGACAGAAAGATTCTGTAAATTATGATTGATTTAAATCTTATTAAATTTTGTGTTTTTAGGCCAAAGAAGTAGCCGAGTAAGGGACACTTCCGGATCAGTGGTTTCTTATCATATAATATGATGTGAAATATGCTGTAAAGTAATACAATAAAAGTTTTCCCTCTCAATTTTGCCATATGCCTCTTTCCTCCATTGCCTTGTAGTTCGTGAGAAATAAGTGACTGAGAACTTTGATATCCACGTTCTATTTTTAATAAGTAGAGATATACTAAGGCAAGACCGGGCTTCATGGGACAGCAACGAATGTTGAACCGTACATGGAAATGGCATTGTTGACCCTTTATAATGTCAATGTTCAAATCAAGTTGAGACAGTACCTCTGCATACCCTGTTGCCCTTTTGAATTGTAAAACATGAGAAAGCATTGGCTCAATCTGTGTTTTCTATGAATGTCTGTATTCCTAGTAGTAGGGTCTTTGTGGCAGAGAGTTAGAGAAGGCGCAGGAGTTAGAGAAGGTGTGCTGGGAAGCACAAGGTTGGTGGTTCGATTCCAGGCTGCCCCATGTTCCATGTCGAAGTGTCCCTGAGCAAGACTCCTAACCCCTAATTGCTCCCTGGGCAAAAATGTGAAAAACGGGTTTAAAGTGTAATGTAAGTCGCTTTGGATAAAAGCGTCTGCTAAATGACCTGTAATGTAGTAAACAGCTATGCTTTTGTGTTGGTTTTAGACGGTAGAAGAACATAGCTACCCTTCTGAATGGACTAAATAATATTACTGTGCTGTGATGAAACGCACAAACTTTTGGTGTTAATATTGAAATATCTTTCCAAATGTAGAATTATCAGTTCTTCATTAGTTGAAAATGGCTCATCACGCCCTCTAAACTACCACTGACTACCATTGACCACTGAGCGATTCCTGCTTTACACATCCATACAATAAAATCCCCCTTCTTTCGGGGGCTCAATGCAGCCATAGCCCGGTTGGTCTAAAGGAGTGACACCTGTCTAAAACCCATAACCATCACAAACCTACCTGATGAACCATGGCAGAAAGTTGCGACAGCCTGTCCAACTACCCAGAAATAGCACTGCTTTCAAGCAGGTCCATGACACGTGTGATCAAACACATAATATCATATAGCTTGGAACTACTACACAAAACATGACACTGTGGATTCAAGATGCCAACACTTGGTGTAGGAGTGCTGCAGTTCTGGAAGAAGTGAAATCATGGACCTACACCATCAGAACGGAAGATGGCAAAATCTTGAGGCAAGATCAAAGGAGTTTGCAGCAATCAATCACCTGTGACAGACAGATGCGGACCAGATGAGCAGAATAACATACCTATGTTGAGAAGATCCAGACGTAACCGCAAACCACCGCACAGACAGAGTCTTGGAAGACAATGAATTTACAAGTTTCTTTTTTGAAAAAGATAAATAATCTGAATTTGAATATGGACATAATGTTTCTAATGTCATTTGAAAGTAAAATATTGTGGTTAAGCTGGAGGTGCAAAAAATGATCTTTCAGGTTGTTAAGTACACATTGAAGGTGCGGGAAGAATAGCTTGTTTATGAATATAATGGCATACATCTTAAGAAAGAGGGATGTAATGATAAGTGAAATATGACCCCCAACCACCAGGTAGAGGCCCCTGCAGTTGTTTACATAAATAGAGCATCTAGGATCAGGCCAAAGACATGCTCTGGGGATCAGGTTGATTGGGGACTTTAAATTGCCCGTAGATGTGTGAATGTGAGTGTGAATGGTTGTATGTCTCTGTGTTGGCCCTGCCATTGGCTGGCGACAAATCCAGGATGTACCCTGTCTATCGCCCGAAGTTGGCTGGGATAGACTCCAGCCCCCCCGCGACCCTGTGTGCTGGATAAGCGGTTTGACAATGGATGGATGGATGGATAATATATAAATATATTATATATAATACCAGCGGCTTGACCAACTTTGCAATAAATCGTTTTCTGATCTAACTTACACCGGATTTAAAAAAATTAATAAAATCCAAACAGCACACAGTTCATCTCATTGGCATAAGTTGTGTTGGTGCATCTCTAGTCTCTCGTTGTTCCTCCTGCATCGGGCAATTTTATAAATGTACAATTTTCAGTGTTCAGTGTTATTCATTGTTGTAAATTATATTACCATGACTCTATCTCAATACACGGAAGATATGTAGCTCCAACCGCGGCATTTTTCAGTCTGGTGCAAAAGAAAACCCACTCCCTGCTGAAGAGTAACATCAGTTGTTACGGATGTACACCGGTACAACTCATACCGTAAGGAAATCTGCTACCGGTGCACCAGCTTTTCGGTAGAAGCTAGTTATTTTTTACTTTTCCTTACATAAACCATTGTTTAACATTCCTATTAACAGTGCATGTATTGACTGAACAACAGACCTGTGATATAGAGATTTATTAATGCAGAATGACGTGATTTTGGAACAAGCAAAAAAGAAGTGTAGATATAAAAGCTGACTGTGACACAAACAACACAGTTATGCACAGATTGAGTAAAAAAAGTAATCTTCAGCAATAAGGAGTGCCAACGTCCAATCCGGCTCTTTCAATGTGATGAGAATTGGAGTTAAAAAGAGCGGTTGACAACAGAAAAAAAAATGTTCCTGTAGAATGACCAACCTAAAGTTTCATTTTGGCCGTTGAGCTGAACGGATTGGAACAGAAAGATATTTCTACCACTAAGGCGTCAGGAAGGAGAGGTGTTTATGTTTGGCATACTGCTACACAGGCACAGATCCCTCAGGCCGACACACGAGCAATACAGCTTTCAGTCATATGCAAACAGGTGTGAACATCAAGCCCCTGCCGGTGAGTATTTACATATGAGTCAAATCAGTATGCCATGCCACTTTGCTATTGGCTGGCGAACGGAGCACATCATTAAGCTCCAATGCTTGTCCTGTGAATTTCTTTCCTTACCCAAAGTCAACTGTCCAATTAGATTTCTGTCCAATTTAGATAATTTCCTAGTCATGTGAGTCTCGTACACAGAAACTGATATTTTACACTGCTCCAGGGGACACTCTGGCAGGGAGAACATGAGGACCTCATTGAAGACAGTTACCAGCGAATGGGCCACAGCAGAGGTTTTTTGGTACCTCAATTTGTGCTGGTTGCACTGCACACTGATCCTGGCATATAGGGCTGTACAACACAGAGAAGGCACATCAGGGACAACATGTATGACAACACTATGACCATGTCTTGAATCTTATATTGGTGGTTGATATTTACCTCTATCTGAGCATATTTCTGTGAGGACCGTTCTGACCTTAAGTAGTCCAACTTCAAGCCTCTGAGAGGTGGGAAGAAACTTTAAAGTGAGGAGCACCTCTCCTACGAGATCCTGTCCCGATAATGGGAAAAGAAACAATTCTGCATAAGCTTTGTTTCTATAGGATGTTATAAAATAGAATATATAAAGAATAGTAAAAGAAACTTTCTACAGTAAACATGTAATTTAAAAGATTTCATTGGCTCTAGAATTTCTTTGATTTAGTGGTGGTAGTGGTATTTACGGAAAATGGAAATAACGATATAAATAAATAAAAAGACCAATATATCAATCAATATGAATACATATTGCACACATGGTGTCTTACTGTACCTTCTGGGGTGTCTTCAGATCTTCCTGTAGCTCAAGAGGATAGGAGATGTTGAGCTGCCCTAGAGGAACCCTCACCTCTCCCAACACTGTGTGTCTAGAGAATTTATCAAAGTGCCTCACCTGACGTGCACACGTGACAGAGAGACAAGTTTAATTACACCATCACACATACAGTTGTGTGTCACTTAAAGTAAAGAACATAATGTCATGGCTCTCTTGAGTTTCCAGTTATTTCTACATGTCTGATTTTTCTCTGAGTGATTGGAACAGATACTTCTTTGTCACAAAACACATTCATGAAGTTTTGTTATTTTATGACTTTATTACGGGTTGACAGAAAAAGTGACATCTGCTGGGTCAAAAACATACCTACAGCAGTGCTAATATTTGGTTACATGTCCCTTGGCCATTTTCACTTCAATTAGGCACTATTGGTAGCCATCCACAAGCTTCTGGCAAGCTTCTCGTTGAATCTTTGACCACTCCTCTTGACAGAATTTGTGCAGTTCAGTTAAATGTGATGGCTTTTTGACATGGAGCATTGTCCACATGTTCTCAATGGGATTTAAGTCAGGACTTTGGAACACCATGCTAAAACCCTAATTCTAGCCTGATTTAGCCATTCTATTACCACTTTTGATGTGTGTTTGGAGCCATTGTCCTGTTGGAACAGCCAACTGCGCCCAAGACCCAACCGTCGGGCTGATGATTTTAGGTTATCTTGAAGAATTTGAATGGGAGGCCTTTAACCCCAAGAACACCATGCCTACCGTCAAGCACGGTGGTGGTAGTATTATGCTGTGGGGCTCTTTTGCTTGCCAATGGAACAAGTGCTCTACAAAGAGTAAATGGGATAATGAAGGAGGGTTACCTTCAAATTGGAGGAGACATGCCACGTACCAGCCTGCTTCAAGGCCTCCACCATCATCCCTGTTCCCAAGAAGCCCAGGATCACAGGACTCAATAACTACAGGCCCGTCGCCCTGACCTCTGTAGTCATGAAGTCTTTTGAACGGCTAGTCCTGACCCACCTGAAGTCCCTCACCGACCCCCTCCTGGACCCCCTGCAGTTCGCCTACAGAGCCAACAGGTCTGTGGACAATGCTGTTAACATGGCCCTCCACTTCATCCTCCAGCATCTGGACTCCCCAGGAACCTACGGCAGGATCCTGTTTGTGGACTTCAGCTCTGCCTTCAACACCATCATCCCGTCTCTGCTGCAGGACAAACTCTCCCAGCTGCACGTGCCCGACTCCACCTGCAAGTGGATCACAGACTTCCTGTCTGACAGGAAGCAGCACGTGAAGCTGGGGAAACATGTCTCAGCCTCTCGGACCATCAGCACCGGTTCCCCCCCAAGGCTGCGTTCTTTCCCCACTGCTCTTCTTCCTGTACACCAACCGCTGCACCTCCAGTCACCAGTCCGTCAAGCTCCTGAAGTTTGCGGATTACACCACCCTCATTGGACTTATCTCTGGTGGTGATGAGTCCGCCTACAGGTGGGAGTCCGACCATCTGGTGTCCTGGTGCAGTCAGAACAACCTGGAGCTCAACGCTCTAAAGACAGTGGAGATGGTTGTGGATTTCAGGAGGAACAGAGCCCCACCCTCCCCCATCACCCTGTGTGACTCCCCCGTCACTATTGTGGATTCCTTCTGTTTCCTGGGCTCCATCATCACCCAGGACCTCAAGTGGGTGCTGAACATCAGCTCCATCACCAAGAAGGCTCCGCAGAGGTTGTTCTTCCTGAGGCAGCTGAAGAAATTCAACCTGCCAAAGACGATGATGGTCCACTTCTACACGGCCATCATCGAGTCCATCCTCTGCTCCTCCATCACCGTCTGGTACGCTGCAGCCACAGCCAAGGACAAGGGCAGGCTGCAGCGTGTCATCCGCTCTGCAGAGAGGCTGAGAAGAGACGTGGAGCAGATGCTGTTAAGGGTGTCCGCAAATATGAGAGGAGAGTGAAGGAGCTCACCTATCAGGTACAGTCACTGAAAATAAAGAAAGACCAAATTCTCCATTACTGTTACCATTTCAAAAATGTATATTTGCACCTCACCACCTTCTATTACAGACTGAAGAGGACAAGAAAAATGTCTCAAGGCTGCAAGATCTGGTTGACAAGTTGCAACTGAAGGTGAAGGCTTACAAGAGGCAGGCTGAGGAGGCGGTAAGGACTGAATTTTTGCTTTTTTTTAAAGCAAAATGACTACTATGTCATAAGTATTTCATGAACACTGGACCACTGGGACTTTTCCAAAGATTTTTTATATATATATATATATATATATTTTTTTTTTGTATGTATGATTTTTTTTGCTTGTTTTCCAGGAGGAACAGGCCAATGCTCATCTGTCCAAGTGCAGGAAGGTCCAGCACGAGCTGGAGGAGGCTGAGGAGCGTGCAGACATTGCAGAGTCCCAGGTCAACAAGCTGAGAGCAAAAAGCCGTGACTCAGGCAAGGTAACTGACATTCAGCTTAATGAACATTGAATACAATTAAATTCCTTTTTTAATGATTTTCACTTAACATTTAGTCATGAATTTAAAAAAGTTCATAGAATTAGGACAAAACAATGACAAAGTATGATGTAGATCTTGGTGCATATGAAGTATATTTATTCATTGTCTGTTTTTTCTACAGGGAAAAGAGGCAGCTGAGTAGTGCTTTGGCTGATGTTTTTTTCTAATCATAAAATATGATGTGAAATCCCCAATAATAAAGTAGTTTTTGATCTTGACTTGCATTGTGCACTGTGTTGTTTTTATCTAGTTGTGTCCTCCAAGTCTCTTAAATATATATTTTAACTTTAAAACCATCTTTGGATGCCAATACTTTTGAATTACACAGTTCAAATACCTAAATCATTCAAGAAGCACTGACTTTTGACCGTGATCAAAACGAATCTGGCCCCCCGTTTTGTAAAAAATAAGTTGAATGACTTTCATAGGATCTTTTAACAGAGAGCGTCCTGTGTTGTACAACTCTTTGTTTTAAAATTGATGATCTCTTTTTCTGCATCAATAGTGTCTTACATTTCAGATATTTACTGTGCTTGTTTAGTACTATAGTGCCTTATATTTTGAAATGAAGTCAAGTTATTTTATCTAAATAGCGCAGTAAGATTCTACAAATTAAAAAAAAAACAATTAAGAAACACAGGACTTTTTAAAATGACTTTACCTTCTTTAGAGTGGAGAGGCAGTCAAGAGCCTAAAATAAACTTCTGTTGAAGTAATGATAAACCCCCGGCCATATAAACTGTAACCTGAAACATCACGTGATATAATTACAACCTATCTTTTATCATGGGCCGTCTGCCTTACCACATTTGGTGTACCATTTTTAACTTTTACTGTGTCATCAAAACAAGATTCATTATAAAGGCAACTCAAGGACAGGACAAGTTGTGAGACTGAAGACCTGAGTTCCTGCCTCTGGTAATACGTTCTTCTCTTAAAATTGGGATCATTTGAATGTGTTCTCCTTTTTAACAAATACTTATGCAAATAGAAGCAATGACAAATTTTCATGCATATTTTTAAAAACCTACCCTAACAACACAACTCTTTTTATCAGGATCGGGGAATATTGTCACGAGAGAAGGTGTTAGGTAAGGATGACTATTCAATTCATGATTTTTCTCTGCAAGCATTTGAAACATATGCAAAAAGTTTCTGATCCATGTAAGATCTGTGGTTTTCCATCCAAAGATTTTGGTAAAACTCAACATGTTCAAATGTATTCTCTGTAACATTCAAATGCAAGACTTGAGTTCGCGTAGTTGAAAGTTAAAACCCATTGGTAACCATACAAGGATATGTTGATTTGTTAATGTATTTCAAGAAAAGTCATTCTATAGTCATTGCAGTTCCAATGTAATTATTTAACAGACATAAGGCTCCACCATGAGTACGGACGCAGAGATGGCCACTTATGGCAAAGCTGCCATTTACCTTCGTAAGCCAGAGAGGGAGAGGATTGAGGCTCAAAGCGCACCATTTGATGCCAAGAGTGCCGTCTATGTGCAAGATACTAAAGAGCTGTATTTGAAGGCCAAAGTCATCAAGAGAGATGGTGGCAAAGTCACTGTCAAAGTCCTGACCACTGAGGAGGTTTGTAACATGAAATCATAGTCAGTTGGGGTTTCAATAAGATCAGTTCTAATTGTGACAAATGTCTTGTTACAGGAGAGGACAGTTAAAGAAGAAGAAATCTTTCCAATGAATCCTCCCAAGTATGATAAGATTGAGGACATGGCCATGATGACCCATCTCAATGAAGCCTCTGTGCTGTATAATCTCAAAGAGCGTTATGCAGCATGGATGATCTACGTAAGATAATCTAAATAACAGCAATAAGGAAAATTGACTTTGAAAAAGGGACTTTAATTTTTAGGACAAATAATGCTAAATGTTGTATCTCTGTGATCACTTTCAGACTTACTCTGGACTGTTCTGTGCCACTGTGAACCCCTACAAGTGGCTCCCAGTGTACGATGCTGAATGTGTATCTGCCTATAGAGGCAAGAAGCGTATGGAGGCTCCACCCCACATCTTCTCTGTCTCTGACAATGCTTTTCAGTTTATGGCAACTGGTAAGTCATTATCATTACATCATAGAGTATCGGAATAGGGAAACATTTTTTGTCAAAATAAGTTTGACATTCAAGGAATTAGAAATGGCGGGTGATGCACAGCATTGGACAATAAGACAAATAAACAGTAAATATATTTATCATTATATTGTATTTCAGTGAAACCTAGTTAATTCTTTTGTTTCTTATTTAACAGATAGGGAGAACCAGTCTGTCTTGATCACGTAAGTTTGGCTAATTTAAAATTGTTAACTCCGTTGAAAATAGTCAAATATCTTGATCAAATTCTTATACGTCTATGCCTAGTGGAGAATCTGGTGCAGGGAAGACTGTGAACACCAAGCGTGTCATCCAGTACTTTGCAACTATCTCAGTTGGTGGACCGAAGAGGGACGCATCAAAGGTATGTTCCTATGATTACAATATGGGGTTCTTTTTCAATGGATCCCTTTTCCAGTAATTCCAAGTAATTTTCTAAAACCACTTCTGGACAACACTGGATTTTAGGGGTCACTGGAGGATCAGATTATTGCTGCCAATCCTCTGCTGGAGGCCTATGGTAACGCCAAAACTGTGAGGAATGACAACTCCTCTCGTTTTGTAAGTAGGAAACAATTTCTACACATGCGTCGGGCCTTGTTACTGATTGTCCGTGTATAGCGACATTAAAAATGTCTTCCTTCCAAACAGGGTAAATTCATCAGAATCCATTTTGGCACAACTGGCAAACTGTCTAGTGCTGATATTGAGACATGTAAGTAAAAATGCTTCTAGTCCATACAAACGACTGAAATGGAGAATTGGTATGAATCTGACGAACAACAATTTGTAGATCTGCTGGAAAAGTCTAGAGTGACATTCCAGCTTCCTGATGAGAGAGGCTACCACATCTTCTACCAGATGATGACTGCCCACAAACCCGAGCTGCTTGGTAAACAGACTGAGATGTTACAGTACTTCAGCTACTTACAGTTACAGTTTAATTCTAACAAAAGTATCAACCTTTTTAACCTTTTTTTTATCACCAGACTTGTGTCTCATCACAACCAACCCCTACGACTTCCCCATGTGCAGCATGGGTCAGATCACTGTGGCCAGCATTGATGACAAAGTTGAGCTGGAAGCCACTGATGTGAGTGATCTTCACTATAAAATATTTAAGTATATTTTGAACAATGCATGCTAAATAAATACTGTCTGTTTGAGTTGATTTTCTAAAAGGTTTATGTTTTGTGCATCTTTTATATTCAGAATGCTATTGATATCCTGGGCTTCTCAAATGAAGAGAAGTTGAGCATCTACAAGATGACTGGTGCAGTGCTCCACCATGGTAACATGAAGTTCAAGCAAAAGCAGCGTGAGGAGCAGGCTGAGCCTGATGGCACAGAGGGTGAGTAGCTTGGGAACAACAGTTTAAAGATGAATAGAGTTCTTAATGAGACTGGATTCTGTTCATGATGGAAATCACTGTTGTGTTTTCAGAAGCGGACAAGGTTGCCTACTTGCTGGGTCTGAACTCTGCTGATATGCTGAAAGCTCTGTGCTATCCACGGGTGAAGGTCGGAAATGAGTATGTCACCAAGGGACAGACTGTACCTCAGGTAAACATAAAATATCCCTATTCACCATTTGAAAAAACATGGATTAAACTTGTTCAAAGAGTTGTTCAGATAGATTATTATTCTTTAATTCACTAATATTCCACTACTTTATAAAACGGTAAACTTATGAAGTTATACCCGTATTTTTATTTAGGTGATGAACTCTGTTCCTGCCCTGGCCAAGTCTATTTATGAGAAGATGTTCTTGTGGATGGTCATCCGCATCAACCAAATGTTGGACACTAAACAACCAAGGCAGTTCTACATTGGAGTCCTGGATATCGCTGGCTTTGAAATCTTTGATGTAAGCTAAAAATTTAACAATTCAGTTGCTAATGCTTTTAATTCTTAAACATCTGCATACATGACAGAAAGACCTTTTGGTGATCATGTGTGTCCTTGCAGTTCAACACACTGGAGCAGCTGTGCATCAACTTCACCAATGAGAAACTGCAACAGTTCTTCAACCACACCATGTTTGTCCTGGAGCAAGAGGAGTACAAGAAGGAGGGTATTATCTGGGAGTTCATTGACTTTGGCATGGACTTGGCTGCCTGCATTGAGCTGATTGAAAAGGTAATCAGTTCATTTAGTTGTCATCAGTATGTCATTTTATTTAAGTTGACTTAATGTGTATCCTTATCACAGACTTCTTCCCACTTTCTTCAAGCCCATGGGTATCTTCTCCATCCTTGAAGAGGAGTGCATGTTCCCCAAGGCAACAGATACATCCTTCAAGAACAAGCTGTATGACCAGCATCTTGGCAAAAACAAAGCATTTGAGAAGCCAAAGCCTGCCAAGGGCAAGGCTGAGGCCCACTTCTCCCTGGTGCACTATGCTGGTACCGTGGACTACAATATCAATGGCTGGCTGGACAAGAACAAGGATCCACTGAATGAGTCTGTCATCCAGCTGTACCAGAAATCCTCTGTGAAACTGCTGCCTGTCCTGTATCCCCCAGTAGTAGAAGGTATGATAGTAACCTGAGTAAACTAAAACACATTGTAAAGTTAGGAATACTGTAGATTTTCAACTGCTGCATGTTTTCATGTTAATGTATATGTTGGTCTAAAAAAAACCTTCTCTACTTAAATTGATCAACAGAGGTTGGTGGCAGCAAGAAGGGAGGCAAGAAGAAGGGTGGTTCTATGCAGACTGTGTCTTCACAGTTTAGGGTAAGATTTAAAATTGTAAACCTAGCTTATGTATCTTAGTTTATGACCAAACTAACAGTTTCCACCATTTTGGATCCACAGGAGAACTTGGGCAAGCTGATGACGAACTTGAGGAGCACCCATCCTCACTTTGTGCGCTGCTTGATTCCCAATGAGTCTAAGACTCCAGGTACACAGACAACTTAATCAAACAATCTTTTAAGAGTGGCTTTGTTTTCGTTTGTTGTCACGGTCTATATCATTCTATAGAAAAACTATTGAATAAAGTACTTAAAAAAACTTTTTCCCAGGTCTCATGGAGAACTTCCTGGTCATCCACCAGCTCAGGTGTAACGGTGTGCTGGAGGGAATCAGAATCTGCAGGAAAGGTTTCCCAAGCAGAATTCTCTATGCTGACTTCAAGCAGAGGTATCAATGGATATTTTCATACATCATTTTATTGTTGATTATCAAAATCTGAGTCAAAGTTTACAAATTAACAATTAACTCTCTCTCTAAAAGGTACAAGGTGCTGAATGCCAGTGTCATCCCTGAGGGCCAGTTCATTGACAACAAGAAGGCTTCAGAGAAGTTGCTTGGGTCAATTGATGTTCCTCATGATGAGTATAAATTTGGACACACAAAGGTAAGCGCTTTGCTTTCCTTATTTAACCAAATACTAATTACCAAGTAGGTTCAGTTGTTTATTGTCTGCCACTTTTTTTGGCCCTTCCAAGGTTATTCTTGCATTTTGCTAAATATTTTATGCTCATTTATAAGTGGATGGTAAGTTATATGTCATGGCTCAAGTGGTTATACCTTAATACTTGTTCACTTGTCGATAGGGTCCCCAATTGATCCCCAAAAGAACTGCTTCACTTTGGACTGTCCAATTTTAACATTACAGAGTATATAATTCACTGGCCTGGATATTAGAGGCATCCCATTATCCGGGGAAATATAAGGTGTGCAAGGCAGTAAACCAATGTCATTTTTGAAAATGATATTAAGCGTGGACAAAGGCTGAGTGTGTCATCAAATATCAAATAGAAGCCATTTTGTCTAGTTTTTAAGCTGTTAGAGACCAGAACAAATTAATTTTCAGGGGCCATTCAGACACAGCAGCTCTGAGGAGTTGATGCAATTCAGCGCACTGAGGAGCTTGAGGAATCCAAGTGAGTAACATTCATCAAACATTATTTTTAACTTGACCCCGCCCTTATCCAACACCTATTTTTTTCAATAATGACACACTCTTACCTTTAAAATTATTTAGCGTCTCAAGTACTCACAGTTCTGGTTACTAAAGATCCAAGTAACTCTGTTCTATATTTTCCAAAACAGGAAAAAGCTGGCTCAGCGCCTTCAGGAGGCTGAGGAACAGATTGAGGCCGTGAACTCCAAGTGCGCCTCTCTTGAGAAAACCAAACAGAGGCTCCAGAGTGAGGTGGAGGACCTCATGATTGATGTGGAGAGGGCCAACGGTCTCGCTGCCAACCTTGACAAGAAGCAGAGGAACTTTGACAAGGTAGCATACTTTACTTTGTAAATATATATATGTCTTTATAGTACTACAGAAATTGCTGAACTGTTGTTTTATTATTTATTGTGTTATTCAGGTGTTGGCAGACTGGAAACAAAAGTACGAGGAGGGTCAGGCCGAGCTAGAGGGAGCATTGAAAGAGGCTCGTTCTCTCAGCACTGAGCTGTTCAAGATGAAGAACTCTTATGAGGAAGCTCTGGATCAGCTGGAGACAATGAAGCGGGAAAACAAGAACCTACAACGTGAGTTCTACATCATGTAAACGTTGAATTGTATTCAACCCAAGTATAACTGTTAGAAAACAGTATGTGTATTATGTTTACACTCAACAAATGTATCTATCTGCAGAGGAGATCTCAGATCTCACTGAACAGATTGGTGAGACTGGCAAGAGCATCCATGAGCTGGAGAAGTCCAAGAAGCAGGTGGAAACAGAGAAGACTGAGATCCAGACAGCTCTTGAAGAAGCTGAGGTAACATTAGGAATAAAAAAAAGATTATCTAAATAATTGTCTAAATAATGTGACAAACATATTAATAAGCAGAGATTAATATTTCCTTCATTGATGTTTTCAGGGAACTCTGGAACACGAGGAGTCCAAGATCCTCCGTGTCCAGCTGGAGCTGAACCAGATTAAGGGTGAAGTGGACAGGAAGCTGGCAGAGAAAGATGAGGAGATGGAGCAGATCAAGAGGAACAGCCAGAGAATCACTGACTCCATGCAGAGCACTTTGGACGCTGAGGTCAGGAGCAGGAACGATGCTATGAGGATCAAGAAGAAGATGGAGGGAGACCTCAACGAAATGGAGATTCAGCTGAGCCACGCGAATCGCCAGGCTGCTGAGTCCCAGAAGCAGCTGAGGAACGTGCAGACACAGCTAAAGGTATCGTAAGACACAGAGTTGCTCCACAAACCACGGTCAGTAAAGGGATATGATGTCATTCATAGGAATATTCTCACAATATGTTTACACCAGGATGCACAACTGCACCTTGACGATGCTGTTAGAGCCCAGGAAGACTTCAAGGAACAAGCTGCCATGGTGGATCGCAGGAACGGTCTCATGATGGCTGAAATTGAGGAACTTAGAGCTGCTCTGGAACAGACAGAGAGAAGCCGCAAAACAGCGGAGCAGGAGTTGGTGGACGCCAGTGAGCGTGTTGGACTTCTGCACTCTCAGGTGAAAAAACACCCGTAACTTCTTGAATAATCCAATTGTATAAAGACATTTAGGATAATGTAACAACAATAAAATTGTTGTATCTTCTAGAACACAAGCCTTATGAACACCAAGAAGAAGCTTGAGAGTGACCTGGTCCAGGTCCAGGGTGAAGTGGATGACACTGTTCAGGAAGCAAGGAATGCAGAAGAGAAGGCCAAGAAGGCCATCACTGATGTAGGGTGTAATTCCATTGTTGTTCCTTTTACTCAAATGTACTTTAGTTAGTTAGTTTTTGTCAAACAACATGTTATGATGTCTTCCCCAGGCTGCTATGATGGCTGAAGAGCTGAAGAAGGAGCAAGACACGAGTTCTCACCTTGAGAGGATGAAGAAGAATCTGGAGGTCGCTGTTAAGGACCTGCAGCACCGCCTGGATGAGGCTGAGAACCTGGCCATGAAGGGTGGCAAGAAGCAGCTCCAGAAACTGGAGTCCAGGGTAAGAAAGTCCTCTCACAATTTGTACAGCTAAATCAAGACTTTGAAACAATACAGAGAATCAATCGTTTACTCGTTTTTTGAAGGTGCGTGAGCTTGAGACAGAGGTTGAGACTGAGCAGAGACGTGGAGTGGACGCCGTCAAAGGTGTTCGCAAATATGAGAGGAGAGTGAAGGAGCTCACCTATCAGGTACAGTCACTGAAAATAAAGAGACACCAAATTCTCCATTACTGTTACCATTTCAAATATTTATATTTGCATCTCAACACCTTCTATTACAGACTGAAGAGGACAAGAAAAATGTCTCAAGGCTGCAAGATCTGGTTGACAAGTTGCAACTGAAGGTGAAGGCTTACAAGAGGCAGGCTGAGGAGGCGGTAAGGACTGAATTTTTGCTTTTTTTTAGCCATATCATTATACATACAAAAGAGTATTACATGTTTTGAATTTTGGCAATGTAAACAGTTATGTAATATATTTATATAATTAAGAAAAATACTTCCGCCATACATTTACATTTAAGAAGTGTTCCAAACTCTATTTGTGTTATTTCAGGAGGAACAGGCCAATACTCATCTGTCCAAGTGCAGAAAGGTCCAGCATGAGCTGGAAGAGGCTGAGGAGCGTGCAGACATTGCTGAGTCTCAAGTCAACAAGATGAGAGCAAAAAGTCGTGACACTGGCAAGGTGACTATACAATTCAATCAAAATCAATTCCAGTTCATGTGACAGAAAGATTCTGTAAATTATGATTGATTTAAATCTTATTAAATTTTGTGTTTTTAGGCCAAAGAAGTAGCCGAGTAAGGGACACTTCCGGATCAGTGGTTTCTTATCATATAATATGATGTGAAATATGCTGTAAAGTAATACAATAAAAGTTTTCCCTCTCAATTTTGCCATATGCCTCTTTCCTCCATTGCCTTGTAGTTCGTGAGAAATAAGTGACTGAGAACTTTGATATCCACGTTCTATTTTTAATAAGTAGAGATATACTAAGGCAAGACCGGGCTTCATGGGACAGCAACGAATGTTGAAGCGTACATGGAAATGGCATTGTTGACCCTTTATAATGTCAATGTTCAAATCAAGTTGAGACAGTACCTCTGCATACCCTGTTGCCCTTTTGAATTGTAAAACATGAGAAAGCATTGGCTCAATCTGTGTTTTCTATGAATGTCTGTATTCCTAGTAGTAGGGTCTTTGTGGCAGAGAGTTAGAGAAGGCGCAGGGGTTAGAGAAGGTGTGCTGGGAAGCACAAGGTTGGTGGTTCGATTCCAGGCTGCCCCATGTTCCATGTCGAAGTGTCCCTGAGCAAGACTCCTAACCCCTAATTGCTCCCTGGGCAAAAATGTGAAAAACGGGTTTAAAGTGTAATGTAAGTCGCTTTGGATAAAAGCGTCTGCTAAATGACCCGTAATGTAGTAAACAGCTATGCTTTTGTGTTGGTTTTAGACGGTAGAAGAACATAGCTACCCTTCTGAATGGACTAAATAATATTACTGTGCTGTGATGAAACGCACAAACTTTTGGTGTTAATATTGAAATATCTTTCCAAATGTAGAATTATCAGTTCTTCATTAGTTGAAAATGGCTCATCACGCCCTCTAAACTACCACTGACTACCATTGACCACTGAGCGATTCCTGCTTTACACATCCATACAATAAAATCCCCCTTCTTTCGGGGGCTCAATGCAGCCATAGCCCGGTTGGTCTAAAGGAGTGACACCTGTCTAAAACCCATAACCATCACAAACCTACCTGATGAACCATGGCAGAAAGTTGCGACAGCCTGTCCAACTACCCAGAAATAGCACTGCTTTCAAGCAGGTCCATGACACGTGTGATCAAACACATAATATCATATAGCTTGGAACTACTACACAAAACATGACACTGTGGATTCAAGATGCCAACACTTGGTGTAGGAGTGCTGCAGTTCTGGAAGAAGTGAAATCATGGACCTACACCATCAGAACGGAAGATGGCAAAATCTTGAGGCAAGATCAAAGGAGTTTGCAGCAATCAATCACCTGTGACAGACAGATGCGGACCAGATGAGAAGAATAACATACCTATGTTGAGAAGATCCAGACGTAACCGCAAACCACCGCACAGACAGAGTCTTGGAAGACAATGAATTTACAAGTTTCTTTTTTGAAAAAGATAAATAATCTGAATTTGAATATGGACATAATGTTTCTAATGTCATTTGAAAGTAAAATATTGTGGTTAAGCTGGAGGTGCAAAAAATGATCTTTCAGGTTGTTAAGTACACATTAAAGGTGCGGGAAGAATAGCTTGTTTATGAATATAATGGCATACATCTTAAGAAAGAGGGATGTAATGATAAGTGAAATATGACCCCCAACCACCAGGTAGAGGCCCCTGCAGTTGTTTACATAAATAGAGCATCTAGGATCAGGCCAAAGACATGCTCTGGGGATCAGGTTGATTGGGGACTTTAAATTGCCCGTAGATGTGTGAATGTGAGTGTGAATGGTTGTATGTCTCTGTGTTGGCCCTGCCATTGGCTGGCGACAAATCCAGGATGTACCCTGTCTATCGCCCGAAGTTGGCTGGGATAGACTCCAGCCCCCCCGCGACCCTGTGTGCTGGATAAGCGGTTTGACAATGGATGGATGGATGGATAATATATAAATATATTATATATAATACCAGCGGCTTGACCAACTTTGCAATAAATCGTTTTCTGATCTAACTTACACCGGATTTAAAAAAATTAATAAAATCCAAACAGCACACAGTTCATCTCATTGGCATAAGTTGTGTTGGTGCATCTCTAGTCTCTCGTTGTTCCTCCTGCATCGGGCAATTTTATAAATGTACAATTTTCAGTGTTCAGTGTTATTCATTGTTGTAAATTATATTACCATGACTCTATCTCAATACACGGAAGATATGTAGCTCCAACCGCGGCATTTTTCAGTCTGGTGCAAAAGAAAACCCACTCCCTGCTGAAGAGTAACATCAGTTGTTACGGATGTACACCGGTACAACTCATACCGTAAGGAAATCTGCTACCGGTGCACCAGCTTTTCGGTAGAAGCTAGTTATTTTTTACTTTTCCTTACATAAACCATTGTTTAACATTCCTATTAACAGTGCATGTATTGACTGAACAACAGACCTGTGATATAGAGATTTATTAATGCAGAATGACGTGATTTTGGAACAAGCAAAAAAGAAGTGTAGATATAAAAGCTGACTGTGACACAAACAACACAGTTATGCACAGATTGAGTAAAAAAAGTAATCTTCAGCAATAAGGAGTGCCAACGTCCAATCCGGCTCTTTCAATGTGATGAGAATTGGAGTTAAAAAGAGCGGTTGACAACAGAAAAAAAAATGTTCCTGTAGAATGACCAACCTAAAGTTTCATTTTGGCCGTTGAGCTGAACGGATTGGAACAGAAAGATATTTCTACCACTAAGGCGTCAGGAAGGAGAGGTGTTTATGTTTGGCATACTGCTACACAGGCACAGATCCCTCAGGCCGACACACGAGCAATACAGCTTTCAGTCATATGCAAACAGGTGTGAACATCAAGCCCCTGCCGGTGAGTATTTACATATGAGTCAAATCAGTATGCCATGCCACTTTGCTATTGGCTGGCGAACGGAGCACATCATTAAGCTCCAATGCTTGTCCTGTGAATTTCTTTCCTTACCCAAAGTCAACTGTCCAATTAGATTTCTGTCCAATTTAGATAATTTCCTAGTCATGTGAGTCTCGTACACAGAAACTGATATTTTACACTGCTCCAGGGGACACTCTGGCAGGGAGAACATGAGGACCTCATTGAAGACAGTTACCAGTGAATGGGCCACAGCAGAGGTTTTTTGGTACCTCAATTTGTGCTGGTTGCACTGCACACTGATCCTGGCATATAGGGCTGTACAACACAGAGAAGGCACATCAGGGACTTTACATGTATGACAACACTATGACCATGTCTTGAATCTTATATTGGTGGTTGATATTTACCTCTATCTGAGTATATTTCTGTGAGGACCGTTCTGACCTTAAGTAGTCCAACTTCAAGCCTCTGAGAGGTGGGAAGAAACTTTAAAGTGAGGAGCACCTCTCCTACGAGATCCTGTCCCGATAATGGGAAAAGAAACAATTCTGCATAAGCTTTGTTTCTATAGGATGTTATAAAATAGAATATATAAAGAATAGTAAAAGAAACTTTCTACAGTAAACATGTAATTTAAAAGATTTCATTGGCTCTAGAATTTCTTTGATTTAGTGGTGGTAGTGGTATTTACGGAAAATGGAAATAACGATATAAATAAATAAAAAGACCAATATATCAATCAATATGAATACATATTGCACACATGGTGTCTTACTGTACCTTCTGGGGTGTCTTCAGATCTTCCTGTAGCTCAAGAGGATAGGAGATGTTGAGCTGCCCTAGAGGAACCCTCACCTCTCCCAACACTGTGTGTCTAGAGAATTTATCAAAGTGCCTCACCTGACGTGCACACGTGACAGAGAGACAAGTTTAATTACACCATCACACATACAGTTGTGGTCACTTAAAGTAAAGAACATAATGTCATGGCTCTCTTGAGTTTCCAGTTATTTCTACAAGTCAGATTTTTCTCTGACTGATTGAAACAGATACTTCTTTGTCACAAAACACATTCGTGAAGTTTTGTTCTTTTATGACTTTATTACGGGTTGACAGAAAAAGTGACATCTGCTGGGTCAGAAATATACCTACAGCAGTGCTAATATTTGGTTACATGTCCCTTGGCCATTTTCACTTCAATTAGGCGCTTTTGGTAGCCATCCACAAGCTTCTGGCAAGCTTCTCGTTGAATCTTTGATCACTCCTCTTGACAGAATTTGTGCAGTTCAGTTAAATGTGATGGCTTTTTGACATGGAGCATTGTCCACATGTTCTCAATGGGATTAAAGTCAGGACTTTGGAACACCATGCTAAAACCCTAATTCTAGCCTGATTTAGCCATTCTATTACCACTTTTGATGTGTGTTTGGAGTCATTGTCCTGTTGGAACAGCCAACTGCGCACAAGACCCAACCGTCGGGCTGATGATTTTAGGTTATCTTGAAGAATTTGAATGTGAGGCCTTTAACCCCAAGAACACCATGCCTACCGTCAAGCACGGTGGTGGTAGTATTATGCTGTGGGGCTGTTTTGCTGCCAATGGAACAAGTGCTTTACAGAGAGTAAATGGGATAATGAAGAAGGAGGGTTACCTTCAAATTGGAGGAGACATGCCACGTACCAGCCTGCTTCAAGACCTCCACCATCATCCCTGTTCCCAAGAAGCCCAGGATCACAAGACTCAATAACTACAGGCCCGTCGCCCTAACCTCTGTAGTCATGAAGTCTTTTGAAAGGCTAGTCCTGACCCACCTGAAGTCCCTCACCGACCCCCTCCTGGACCCCTTGCAGTTCGCCTACAGAGCCAACAGGTCTGTGGACAATGCTGTCAACATGGCCCTCCACTACATCTTCCAGCATCTGGACTCCCCAGGAACCTACGCCAGGATCCTGTTTGTGGACTTCAGCTCTGCCTTCAACACCATCATCCCGTCTCTGCGGCAGGACAAACTCTCCCAGCTGCACGTGCCCGACTCCACCTGCAAGTGGATCACAGACTTCCTGTCTGACAGGAAGCAGCACGTGAAGCTGGGGAAACATGTCTCAGCCTCTCGGACCATCAGCACCGGTTCCCCCCCAAGGCTGCGTTCTCTCCCCTCTGCTCTTCTCCCTGTACACCAACAGCTGCACCTCCAGTCACCAGTCCGTCAAGCTCCTGAAGTTTGCGGATTACACCACCCTCATTGGACTAATCTCTGGTGGTGATGAGTCCGCCTACAGGTGGGAGTCCGACCATCTGGTGTCCTGGTGCAGTCAGAACAACCTGGAGCTCAACGCTCTAAAGACAGTGGAGATGGTTGTGGATTTCAGGAGGAACAGAGCCCCACCCTCCCCCATCACCCTGTGTGACTCCCCCGTCACTATTGTGGATTCCTTCTGTTTCCTGGGCTCCATCATCACCCAGGACCTCAAGTGGGTGCTAAACATCAGCTCCATCACCAAGAAGGCTCCGCAGAGGTTGTTCTTCCTGAGGCAGCTGAAGAAATTCAACCTGCCAAAGACGATGATGGTCCACTTCTACACGGCCATCATCGAGTCCATCCTCTGCTCCTCCATCACCGTCTGGTACGCTGCAGCCACAGCCAAGGACAAGGGCAGGCTGCAGAGGGTCATCTGCTCTGCAGAGAGGGTGATCGGCTGCAATCTGCCGTCCCTGCAGGACTTGTTCGCTTCCAGGTCTCTGAAGCGAGCTAAAAAGATGGTAGTCGACCCCTCTCACCCCGGACAAAAACCGTTTGTGCCCCTTCCATCTGGCAGGCTGAGGTCCATCAGGGCTAAGACCTCCCGCCACACGAACAGTTTCTTCCCATCGGCAGTCGGGCTCTGTTCAACAGAGCCCGGTCCCCCACTGACTGACTAACACACTAACATTCCACCGGTCTTTCTGCTTCCTACTGCACATGTCACTTTAACTGTAATTTTTCACTCATTACTTTGTTGTAACTCGTCACTTTCTCACTTGTTGAATAGTGCACTTTATTTTTTTATATTTTGTAACTTTTTAAATATTTTTAACTTTATTCTCTTAATTTATACTAACCCATAGCCTTATTCTACTAACCCATTGCATTAGCATTTCATTTTATTACTTGTGCACTGCTGTCTTGTCCATTGTCACACTGTCTACTGCCACGCACCAACCGTCAAGACAAATTCCTTGCATGTTTGACATATTTTGGCAATGTTTCCTGATTCCTGCAATTCTTCAAGATAACCTAAAATCGTCAGCCCCCATTATGTTCTTTACAAGTGTATGTAAACTTTTGACCACAACTGTATAACATTGCGTTTTCTATGGAGCCAAATACAGGTCAAAAGTTTTGTTCATTTGAAAAACACATGTGAACCTGAAAGTTTCACGCCCCTCCCAGTTGATGCCCCGTCCCCTACGCCAAAAAAAGATCCAAACGCGAAAATAAGATCTGAAAGTGAAAATTCAAGATTTGAATCTGAAAACATAAAATCTGCAACCAAAAATACAATACACCGAATATCAAAAATATATATACGTGAAGATTAAAAAAAAAAAAAAAGAATATACTTGAGTCAAAACTATATTTTCGTCCACTTATTTTTATTTTGAATACATTGTTGTATTTTTCAATGTTCAACAACCCAACTTTTAGGTTCACATTTGTTTATCAAATGATCAAAACTTTTGACCTGGTTTTGGCTCCATAGTTTTCTCTACTTGAAGCTTACTTCGTCAACTGTCAAAAATCCTTTCCAATGATTCAAGAGATAAATGGACAAGGATTAGTTCACTGCAGTACCTCCATCTTGAGGTTAATGTGATGAAGCTCCTTGTCTTCCTGCATGATGCAGCTGAATTGGTCTCCAAATAAAGGGTTACAGCTGCCTTTCACAATGCGAGTCCGCCACTCCTGCAGCACCGTCCACAAGATGGGTGCGGTCCCTTCGCCCTGGGGGCAGTAATCCACAACACCATCACACACAAAAACACACTACCTGCTGTAGTTTCTCTACCCAATAATGCATTTTATGATGCCATTTGTTGACTAACACACTGCATGTGGTGACAAAAGAAGGCCAACCTCCTTGTCCGTACAGTCGTCCACTTCCACTCCCACTGAACCGGCCCACATGAGTCTCAGCTTGACAAATGGCTGGAGGCTGCATGTCTGGCTTGGCCACAGAAGCCCTTCCACCTGCAGGACGGTGACAACCAGCTGCGACTGGAGTTGGTCATAATAGATGGAAAAACGAATCGTTCCATCGACCTGGTAACAAGAGGACGTGTTAGGGAAGACACAAGTAACCCGATGTGTCTAATGATATAGCATAGTGCCCATAGCAAAGGCACGGAGAACTGATTCAGTATGTGTAACATGTGAAAGCTAATCTCCTCCAGTGACAAAAAAGTCAATCTATGTATCAACCCCCTTAATGCCCCTTTGCTAAGGTTCAAATTTAGCTAAAATCTCATTTGTTTCTGTGTATAACCTCACGGAGCTGCACGGCTGTAGCATAGTCAATAGAAAAACACACTTCAACAACACAGTGTGATGAATCCAGTTAGTGTGCTATTTATCAGACATGATAGACGGATGATTACCCTTTTAGAACCTCCAAAAACTGCATAAGCCTCCCTTTAAACTTGATAAATAAGAAAAAGGTCTCATAGTTTCTTCAATTTAGGATGCTAATAAGCAATTTAATCTATGACAGCTTGTACTATAGTAAAAACACATTTTTAGTAGTTTTTGAAGACAAAATTTGCCCATGCCTTTTGAATGAGAATACAAGTACTGAAAACTGTTGATTCCTTTTCACGACTGGGTCACACAGCAATGTGCTACCTTTTTAATGGTGTCCTGCTCCTCTCCGTCCACCTGTCTGGATTCCGAGGCGGGATACGAGGCCCCCGACAGACACCGGCTCAGCCTGCGGACCTCTGTGCTGACATTCTCCATCTGGGGAGCATGCATCACATTGCCAGTGTTGCTAGTCACTATGGCACCTCCAGCTTTTATTTGACTTGTGAAGAGCATCAATAATCCTTTGTTTGAACAAGTTCAGCCTAATCTTTATTTACATAGACAATGTGGCATATGTAGAACATCTGTGGCATATGTAGTACAGATAAATCTACAATGGGCACTTTAAATGTTGATAAGTCATGAACACTTTGTCATAATTGTATTATCTGGCACACCTTGAATCCAGCCTTTAACTTCAACTCTTTATTTTTTTTTTCTTCCACAATTCCAACATTAACCTTGGTAACCGTAGAGTGTATTTAAAAACGGTCCAAATACAGTAAAAACCTTTACACGCAGCAGGACATTCAGCCACACAAGTCAGTCGATACGAAGTAAACAGTTGACTATCCAAATAAAATGTGACTGAGTTATAGTAGATCAACACTGCTTCCTCTCGCTGATATAGTAATACTGCAGTTAATCTCATCAATGCCAGGATAGAAATCATCAATAAAGACATCTTGCAGTGTGGCAAGAGGCTGAGTTAGCATTTTTTCATATGAAGTGGTGGGTTATGCCCAAGGATGCTGTAAATACAGAGATAGGAAGTAGTGAAGGGGTCATAACCTTTGTTGTACAGTTTAGGGGGCTGCTTTGAACTCTGGGCCACCGGATTCAATATGGCGGTCACAGCCTACAAATTACATTAAGGTCATAACAACATCCGTTTCCCTTAATAGAGAACTCATTCTATCCACACTTCTCCTATCTATTTGTCTTACCCTAGTGCATGGAGCTCCTGAGTAGCTTCTCCTCGTTCTTGACTTTTCGACTGAGCACAGCAGATCCCTGTTTACTGCAGTAAAAATCAATGAGACAAAAATCTGTCATTGGAACAAAAGGGAAGAAGCGGAGGGAGGATGGCTTTGGAAAGACCAGAACTCCCTGAATGCATTTGGTAAAAACTTTCTTGGTCAGATACCTGCCATCGGCAATATGTACCGTAATCCGATCTACTCACCAGCATCTTGCCGGGTGATTGTGGTGCAGCACCTGAAGGCCTGCCACACCAAGATGCCCAGCGCCAGCAGAAGAAGAGCGACCGAGATGCCCAGGATGGAGTACTTGACCGTGTCTGAGAACGGCATTCTCAGGTCTCCAGCAGTCGACAGCAGCCTCTCGTTGGCCGGATAGTCCATCGGTCTACTTCTCACCCTCCAGCTGCATGTGGCCAAAATATGCCTCTGCAAAATGACAGAGGCGGATGAGGGCACTCGGATGTAGGTTAGAGAGCTCTGCGACCACAGAATGGGTCTGTTGGCAGCCATGTAGACTTGCAGGTTCACGTCAGCGTTACAGCTGCATATGACAACTATGCACACAGCAAAAAAAAAAAGAGCGTGTACAGACTCATACTAAAAGGTGTACATTCAAAACATTAGGGATTAAAGACAGAAAAAAAACCTCACAAAATCAAGTGATGTTTACTCATCTGTTCATCAAATATCACATTTAATTCAAGCCATTTAAAAAAAAGTTAAATACTGTTGACCTCTTACCTTAGGAGCAAAGAGGCTGGAGGGCATTCAAATGAGTGAAACATTAGCTAAAAAGCATGAAATAAATACGCTCGATTCTACATTTATTTACGTCGTCATGGTAAAGTGACATGTTGCAGTGACCCGTTTGCATTCACACCATTTCAAACTCTCACCGACTCTCACAGTAAAACTACTTTCCAGGTGGGTCCAGGGCTCAGCGTTTGAGGGTGGGTGTGGGGGGGGGGAAGCGACGGGACATTGGGATTGAACCTAAAAGTAAATCCATGGCCTCTGCACATCAATTGTTTAAAAAATAGCTTTACGTTAATAGTCCGATTATTCTTTTAGGTAAATAGAACTGGTACAACCGTGTCATGTTCAGAAAGAGATGATTATCTGCTATCAGAGAACGGTTTAGTCAAATAGCACATCCTGCTCTCACTGCATGCAAATCAACACGGACCTTGCAGGAGAAAGCCTACAAAATTGTAAGTAGCATTCCAATTAACACAAAAGAGGTTGGGAAAACACACAAGAATGAGCTCAGGACGTAAAAATTAAACAAAAATAACATGAACACGCAAAAAACATTTACCTGTAGCAAGTGATGACAAGTTCATCTTGTCCTTCAGGAATGCAAGAATCTTCCCACACAGTGAATGCAGGGCTCTCTCACAAACACAAAATAACTAGTTAGCACGACACCTCATTGTTGCAGGCGCTGTGTGCACACTGCCTCTCTCCTCTCGCTCTCCACACACAGAGCACAGGACTTCCTGCACAGCAGTCTAGGCAAACTGGTTTGATTAGATCTGAATGGCATGCCCTCTTCTTCAGCTCTGTTGCTCTTAAAGATTCCTGTGTTGCGGTCAGATGGCTTCAACAATGGAGCCGGGCGCCTGCAGCCAGGAAGCACTAGAACTGCCCCCGTATACACAGAATTCTGCCCCCGCCGTTATCTTAATACACGACACAGAGAGCATTGGTTTTTCACCTACGTAACCTATAAGTTTGTTCGATATGTTCATTTTCTAAGTAGAGCGCTCTGCTTTCTCGTGCACCTGTACCCAAACCAGCAGGTGCTGTGAAGTAACAATAACATGGTCAACTGGCACACGCAAAGGACGTTAAATGTAATTTGCCTTCCTTTACGCTTTCATTGTTCTCATTATCTCAGACTGGTCACCTTTTATTTTGCGGGACTGCATGCTGAAAGAGATGCACGATGGGAAACAGGAAACGTATCTTTAACAAACACAACAATACGTTGGGTGACCCTGCTGGGACACCGAGGTCTTCTTATGAGTAAAGCCCAAACTTAACTTACTGCTTCGAGAATGAGGAAGAAAAACATTTTGACAAAACTTCCTCGTACGACATCATCTACTTTGATTGTAAAAGAAGGAATGCTGTTTAACGTGGACAACTTACTACAAGTCGAACAGTTTAGGACAAAATAAACAAGAATAAACATGTGTATATTTTGACCTCCTTTACTGAAAGATACACTCATGGAAATGTAGGGCCGAACTTTTCAAACTGTATTCTGTGTGCATATGGACCCTCAAAATATGTACGATTAAAAAAATTTAACGTGAAGTTTAAGTCGTTCAACGTTGCTTGTTTCACTAGACGATCATAATCAAATATATAGCCATCAGGATCGGCTGGACGTGCTGATGAAAAAGGAATCACCACGGCAAAATGTCCCCGGTGAAGTTCAGAAACAACCCGTGATCCTTTTCAGTCAGTCCTCCAATCACAGACAGAGGGAAGAGACGCTCTCCTACGCACTCAGTGAGGCCTGAAAAGAGACATGTAATGTTATTCAAGACACACTTCTTGGAAATGTCAATACAACGATCCACACACACACACACACACATTTCTTCTCAACAACAGCTCATGAGTATGACTAAATCTCACAAAGCAGCGGATGGAGTTGGACGTGTCTGGCTCTTACCTCAGGACCCCCCCATGTCGGTGCAAACGCAGCCAGGATGTATGACCATACAGAGGATCCCATCAGGCTCCAGGTCTACAGCCATACAGCAACTCACCATGTTCAGGGCGCTCTGAGCCAGTAAACACAAACAATGCACATGTGAAACCCGCTGCGGTACAGTTCTGGACAACAGTTGATCCCTTTGGAGATGGTGGAAAGATCGGCTGATATCGCACATTTATTCTTAAAAAAACAACAACAAAGTTGTCCTTCGAAAAAGTTCAAACAGAAGAGTACTTTAGACCAGTGGTTCTCTGGCTCCGGGACCCACCATCACCCCTTAATGACAAGCCGCGACCCAAATACTACCTGAGATAGTATGGAGACAGAATACGTATGCCAACACAACAACAAGTTTAATGAAAAAACAAAACAGCCAGCTGGTAGCGATGCTAGAGAGGGAACTATTCCCTTTTACACTAAATTAGCTAAAAAAAACAAAGTGTACCATGGGGAAACGAGGTATTGCAACATACATAACAATTAAGAATCTTCAGCCATTTCAAACAAAATCAACAGCTTTCATGCACAAACAAAAAAATAAAAAAAAGACACAAATGACATAGTGACATAGTGTTTGTCATATTTGTTATAATGACCTGACTCAGATGTGAGTCAGGTCATTATAACAAATATGACAAACACTATGTCTTGAGGAGCAGATTTTGCACAAATTGAAAATAAATTAAATAAACTTGGCACACGCTGCTGAAAAAATGGACGGACGAGTCGGGAAAAAAAATACCGACACTCCGCTGCATTAAAAAAAGTCCCTTCAAAATAAAATCACAGGATGAATTTTTTATTTTATTCTAATTTTTATTTTCTCAGGCAAAGGCCTGCGACCCATTAAAAACAGGTCCCACCAGTTGAGAATCACTGCTTTAGATGCCCTTTCACTTAGCCGGCGAGGAATTAAATATCCAACCATTTAAAATAGACCAAGCTTCCTGTCTCGGTTCATATCAAAGCAGAGTTGACATGTCGTACATGCATTGACAGACATACTTTTGTTCATCAATTGGCATCAAGCAACTATGGATGTCCATTGGTGCAATACCTTGGACGTCCTGTAGGGGTACTATTTGATGATGTTGGACCGGTCGCCCCAGTTGAGCTCCACAGAACCCAGCAGAGCCGCCATGTTTAAGACCGCTGCCCTCTAGAGGCTCATGCCGGGTCCTCCTCTAGACGCAGCTTGTTTCAACAGAGGCACGAAGGCCTGAGGGGGCAAAACATTTGTTTTTGTTTTACTACATCTGTATACAACATTATGAAATCTAGGGATAAACATCACAGAAATTATTTGATTGTCAACTCCTGAATTTTGGGGGAAAGTTCAGAACATTTCCAGTCAGTAAAAAAAACAGATTTCACCATGTAGAGTGGTCTGTGGGGAGGAAGGACAATAGTGCCCTCTGGCGGCAGCAGGACCAACTCAGGAGACATTACTCTGTATTATATATATATATATATATATATATATATATATATATATATATATATATATATATATATATAACACCGGTCAGTTCAATCCAACAGAAAAAGCGAAACATTGTAAGCTTTGAAAAAATTAGCATTCATGGAATAAGTTATGTGGGGCGGCACGGTGGCCTGGTGGTTAGCACTGTCGCCTCACAGCAAGAAGGTCTTGGGTTTGATTCCGCCCAGTGGCCTTTCTGTGTGGAGTCTGCATGTTCTCCCCGTGTCTGCGTGGGTTCTCTCCGGGTTCTCCGGCTTCCTCCCACAGTCCAAAGACATGCTCTGGGCATCAGGTTAATTGGGGACTTTAAATTGCCCGTAGATGTGTGAACGTGAGTGTGGATGGTTGTATGTCTCTGTGTAGCCCTGCGATTGGCTGGCGACCAATCCAGGGTGTGGCTTTGTGTACCTAATGAAGAGCGTACAAATATCTTACAGGACGCATGCGTCCTTAAGGATGCAGCTTAGCGACTTTGAGACACAGCTAAACGTTCACTTAACATAAGACTACAGCATGTTTCAAAGTTTCAGCCAAAAGAGATTGGACCAATGTTTTTTTTGATTGATTGATTGATTGAACAGATTCACAACATCCAAATTGACAGAATGAAACAAAGTTGACACGACAAATCACCCAAAGTTAAATAAAAGAAATGGAGAAAAAAAAATCCCTTTTTTTAACTGAACTTTTGCAGAGAGAATGTTAACATATTGTGCTATGATTTGATAACGGATTGAAACTTAAACTTAAATGTAACGCAAAAAGGGGTCATCATTCTGAAAGTGCTTTTTATTTCAGGCTAAACTGACATTTTAATTTGTGCGGTGTGTCATCATTTACTTTAAACCTGTAACATATATAGGTATATTTACACATCTGGACAAATGTCACTAGTGTTCCTTTTATTGACACCCAGATTATACAGATAGATGTTGTGGTTGTAGAGATGTTGGTATGGAATTTTTGAGCAGGAGCCTAAAACATGGCTCAGAGCAGATGAGGCTTCACATGCATGAGGCAAACAAGAAGTTGTGTTGTTAGATTTTGGTTGGTGTATGCATAGGAACTTTGTTTATGAACCAAGAAACAAAAAATCCATCCATTTCACATGTTCATTCACATAAAAAAAACAGGCTTCGTATTTTAAAGTTGGGGTTGTGTTTATGTTAATTTTTTCACATAAAATAAAACCCATTATGGTGTTTTTTTAACTAACGTTAGGCGATTTATCGATTAAGCGCCGCGTTGTGGCGTGCTGACAGGGCGGGTAGCTTCACAGCCACTGAGCCAGCTGTAAAGCGGGTTTGCTTACTGGCGTGTTCGCGGGGTTCCTGGTGGTGGCTATTATCTTGCCGGGGGAGAAGCCTCCACTCGCCAGGCTGTCGACTATCTACAGCCCGAGACGCCGGCCGGCTCCAGGTACCAGCACAGAGCCGCAATTTTTAAAATGTATGGCGCCGCTCATTGTAACGTCACCTGTAAAGGCTGAGCAGGCTCCATGTGTTGCTGTACAGGTGTTACGGTTTAACAGGCGACCCTCTCAACTGGCCACTTTCTGCCGTAAGCGTCGGTTGTTGTCGTAGTTACCGCTGCTGTTGCAAATGGGACGTGAAGACGTAGCTGACCTCGTGAATGCCGCCTTGTTTAAACTTTTCAATTCAGTGTCAAGCCTTCAACACATCGACATCCAGTGACGTTTAAAACTCGAGTGGACTCTTTTCCTTAAAAGTCCTCCAAAGTCGAAACCGGTATGTTTATACCACGTATACGAGAATGTTTAACGTTTAAACAAGCCGGCATTCGCGAGGACAGCTACGTTTTCACTTCCTATTTTAAACAGCGGTCGTAAACAAGACAACAACCAACCCCTTTACGGTAGAAAGTGGCCGGTTTACAGGGTCGCCCGTCAAACCGGAAGACCTCCCGCTGTCACTGTGGTCCTCCGGTAGGTGGAAGCGTTGCTCCATTCAAACTTTATTCGTACTTATGATGGCTCTTGGGTCCGTGTACCTTTTGATAGTCCCTTTTACCGTAAAAAAACAGAAAACGAAAACACTCGTTTCTCGTTTTAAATTCAAAACGGTAAAACGGAAGTGGACAGTTGTTTTGTCGTTTTTCATCTAGAACCAAAAAATGAGACAGACTGACAACTTTTTACTCCGTTAATCTCTTTTGAAGTTGTGTCAATAACACGAAAATACGAAGCGGAGCCGCTAAACCGGAAGTACGTCGATTTTCACAGTAAGAGTCAACGCAATGGAACGTTGATGCTAGAAATCCGCCTGCGATGCCAGCGGTTAAAAGTTCATCAATGGATATAAATAAATAATCCTGGTCCGACGGGATGTATTAGCACCAATTGTTGACAACACGTACACTCGTTGCCCTTGGATCAGATATTTCTTTCCCTCGCATTGTGTCAGTGAGGGCCGAGCAGAGACAGTTCAAGGAGACGCAGAGTAAACGTGCGAATAAATTTATTTAAACCATAGATTTAATTATATTTAACTGTGTTTACGTTATTTATGATGGTTATTACAGATGTATTTAATGCTGGACTTTTGGTTTCTTTATACATACTCATTATCTGTCACACTTCAATCCTGAATGTAAACCGAAGAGGTCAAAGGATGAGAAGATCTAATGTTGGTCTTTGTTCCAAAGAAAATTACTTCAGTTTTATTGCCGTCAGATTTTTTTTGTTGAAAAAAATAAACCTTAAGTTATCACTGATTGTGTGAATGTTAGTTCCCCCTTAAAGGCAGATTTTAGGGCAGCTTCTCAATTGCACAGAGACATTTTTTTTCCAAGAGAAAATAATTGTTAAACATTCAATACTTATTTTAAGGAAGAGTAGTAGTAGTTTCTGGGCCAGCGAAGCCAGATGCATCAGTAGCTGCAGATTGGTAACAACAAGAGGTGGACTCATTAACACCCGTGTCACACTTTGGCACCGACAAGTGCTAATGATCAGGAAGCTGCAGAGATGGAATGTGCTTTACAAATGTTATTGTACTGTTGGACAGTGCCGTCAATAAATTGCCACAATTTTTCAAGATGGACTCAAATGCCTGATTGGTGTTACAAGAAGACATTGTCAGCACTTGTTATATCTATCTCTTTCATCTACTTGTAAACAGGACAAATATAGAATGTGAAACGATGCCATGACACCACATTTCCCTGTTGGTATGTTGTGCTCAGTGTTGGGTGTCCACCATATACGGCTTTGGCATTGAGGCCAAAAAATTTCAGTTTTGGTCTCATCTGACCAGAGCATCTTCTTCCACATGTTTGCTGTGCGTCTCACATGGCTTGTGGAAAACTCCAAACAGGATTTCTCATGGTTCTTTCAACAGCAGGTTTATTCTTGCCATATTTCTCGAGTACACGGTTAGTAGTTGTCCTGTGGACAGATTCTGTCCACCTTCAGAGTTAACATGTGACTCCTGGTTGCTGCTTTATCAAGGACATCAAAGTTTACTCGGGATAAATGTGACCTTTGACTTTGGTGATGATAGAGGAGATTAATATAATGTACAACTAAAGAGGATACCAATATTGTATTTTAAGTAAGAGGTGTCTCTCTGACACTGGAGACAACCTGTCCAAACATTAATTTCTTCTACTAAATTAGATTCCAGTGTCACTGAGCTAAAATCTTATCTGCATATTGAGGGACATGTTTGTTCTCTCAGATCACGGTCAGTTTTCAACAGGCTTCAGCAGACCAGTGTTATTTGGCGGGAAATACATTTTCTGTAACAGTGTCATGCTGGTGTGTCCAACATGCTAAAAAGCAGCTAGTCTGCTGCAATGGTTCCCAACCCAATTCCAGCCTTACGGTGGGATCCATCCACAGCTCCAGAGATCACTCTAAGGGTCACATGAAAGGTAACATGGAGGCAATGAAAAAAACAATGATTTCATTTCTTTATCTAGTGAGAAAAATGTGAAATATTCTCAAAATGTCTGAATGTGTCAAAATGTCTGAATGCCATGAAGCCATACGTACAAGTAATTCTCCTTATACCGCAGCATTTGAGCAACATTATTTCCTATCATCAGGGCCCTTTGACCTCTTGGGCCTAACCGTTCGATTTCGGATGGAAGTGTGACAAATAAACCAGAATTAATGAAAACAAGTCTCTATTCATAAACTGACATTACTTATTGCTTAATAAACACATGTTCCTTCTTCCATGAAATAAATATAACAAGATGTATACAAAAATGGTTGCAAATGAACCATACAAATCACATAAAAACTGCATTAAATACATCTGTAATAACCTAGATAAATAAAATAAACTGTTTAATATTATTAAATCTATGATTTAAATACATGTATTCGGCCACCAACTGGTGGAGATGTGAACACGTTTACTCTGCCTCTCATTGGACTGTCTGCGTTCGCTCAAGCAACACAATATATGGCAAATAAATATCAGAGCCAAGAGCAATGAGTGTGTGACAGTAAGACACTTTGATTGAATTATATTTTCAGCTATATTATTACCTACATAATCAACTATATATATACTATATTTTACTGTAGATCAGCGCCTGCTTATTCCCGAAAAGGGTAATAAATCAATGGCAGTTAGGTATGCGTAAGCCCTACACAGATTCAGTGAAGTCCCACAAAGCTATTTAGCCGTCAGACGTGACTCTTGGGAGCTGCATCAGGCGACGGAGCAGAGATCTTTAAATGTTCTGTCTGTCCTTTAGTGATTGAAGTACAACAATTAGCAGATGTTGTTGACCAGTTACGTTAACGTGTGTGCTATCTACCAGTTAGCCACGGCTGACGTACTCCACTGGGACCAGTGTTATGGGATGAATCATCAGATCGATGGTCTGCAGTTCCCACCTGAGTCCAGCATGTGGGGCTTGTCGGGGTTTATGTAGCTTACACAGTAACAACCACTAGCCGCTGTTGATTATAGGCAAATACTTTATTAATTTATTGTAATAAATAAACATTTGTTCCAGGGTGTTTTACATATGTCTTAGTTTTGAAAGTAAATTACAACATTGAAAGCGTATAATGTACTTTCATGAACCAGATCTCTCAAAGCAAACTGACAAGCACACAAAAAGTTTTCACAGTTTAATAAAAAAGGGTTGGTTTTACGATGGTGTCTCTTAAGGTTTATCCATTAAGCCGCTGAGTTTGATTTGAATCGAGTAACTGTTCATAAGATATGCTGACACGAGCCGTTATTTTTGTCATCTGTAGCAATGTTCATACCACCGTCTGAGTAATCCTTGAAATACAGTCTGGAAACCATCTGGGAATAGATATTGGTTCAAATTCTCACTCAGGAATTCATTTCAACCATAGTTTTTTTGAGAGTCCACACGTGTCTCAAGGCAATAGCAAAACACACTCCAGGGCGTTGAGAACCTAAAACCACCAACAGTGGGATACAAAGTTCTAACCCAGACAAATGATTTCCTGGAAATTGTTCATTAAATTCAGCAGTGGCTCCATTGATCATCTGGCATCATGAAAGCGCTCTGCCCGCAGAAGTTTGCCGGGCGCACCATCATGGTTGTCATGGTAGCCTTCAGATTTGGACCCTTCCAGTCTGGGGTAATATATGCCACAAACTGCCGACCTGAAAAAAGGGAATGTGACAGAGTTCAACGAAAGGGTTAAACTAAATTAAATATGAGCCCATGAAATCCAACACCCAAATGTATAGTTTAAAGCTGCGTACCTCCCGATGCGAGCTGGGCATGCTTGCATGCGCAGCGGTCATTGTCTCTGTCCTTGGTGCTGAATTGGGTGCCAGTGTGGGAGAAGCTGCTGGTCTGTCCAGCTGTGCCACTGAAGCCCTCGGCGTGAAGGCTGGAGTTTTGGGGAGTGGTAAAAAAGCAAACGCTTTCAGAAAAAAAAAAAGCCGAAAGCAGCTTTGATTATTTTGGACAACTATGCTTGTTGGCAGCTCCGCATGGTAGTGAAATCATCTAGTAGGGCACGACCAAATGCTCTCCATTACAGATCCTTCTTGACAGACATAGTCTGTGCAGAGCTGAGCCTTCTGCAACACGACATACAAAAGAAACAAAACAAAAGAAATGATCACACAATATAAAGATGATAAAGCATGTGTAAATGAAGGAGGAAATCATAACAGTTTCACAGTGTGTGTAAAATACAAGGGACCATCTCAATCTAGGTGTCCACTCTTGCCAAGCATTAATGTGAATGAGTAAATGCATATTTTGATTACACAAACACTACAGGGAAGGAAAACTAAGCTTTATGGCTCTTAACAAACCAAGGTAGTGGGGAATTTGTATCAATGGAACGAATATTTTTTGTTTTGTTTTTAATGATGGTTCATGGCGAATGTCAACTACAATTGCAGCTCTGCCCCTCTAAAGAGAGGGGAAGAGCTGTCAACTGATCACCATCTATTGGACAGTTAGGTGAGACCTGGTAAACTCTTCGGCCATCTGCACAAACATTTAATAACTGGGTACATTCTAGATCCAAACCGAAGGGTTTGGTTACATTGGTCAAATTATTCATACGTGTCTAGTTCTGAAAACTAAAAACAATTTATCTTTTCAAGTTCTGAGATCCTTGTCTTATGGCACTATAGTTGTTGAAAGCAGACTGTGTTGCTGAAATAAAAAAACTAAAAACTTATAACCCGGAAAAGTAAGCCCTCCTTCTGTGACATCATCGATTATTGTCACTCCCTCTGTGACGTCATCGGAATTGCAACTGACCAGGAGATCTGAGCCAGCAGGCATAACCATGGAGAGTTTTAGAATATGATCACAGTGGTCACAGTGTCATCAAAGCCATCTCATTGGCTGGCACATCTTTCTGCCTTGCTAAAATACCGTTAATTTAAATCTATGGTTTAAATACATGTCTCGGTCTCTGCTCGGTCTACACTGACACAATGCGTGGAAAAGAAATATGTGATCCAAGAGCAACGAGTGTGTGTGTTGTCAACTATTGGTGCCAACACATCCCGTTGGACCAGGATTATTTATTTATATCCATTAACTTTTAACCGGCGGCACGGTGGAGTGGTGGTTAGCACTGTTGCCTCACAGCAAGAAAGTCCTGGGTGCGATTCCGCCCAGTGGCCTTTCTGTGTGGAGTCTGCATGTTCTCCCCGTGTCTGCGTGGGTTCTCTCCGGGTTCTCCGGCTTCCTCCCTCAGTCAAAAGACATGCTCTGGGGATCAGGTTAATTGGGGACTTTAAATTGCCCGTAGGTGTATGAATGTGAGTGTGAATGGTTGTGTGTCTCTGTGTAGCCCTGCGATTGGCTGGCGACCAATCCAGGATGTACCCTGTCTATCGCCAATGGGATGGACTCCAGTCCCCCCGCGACCCTGTGTGCAGGATAAGCGGTTTGACAATGGATGGATGGATGGAACTTTTAACCGCTAGCATCGCAGACGGATTTCTAGCATCAACGTTCGTTGAGTCTTACTGTGAAAATCAACCGCTCCGCTTCATATTTTTGTTTTATTGACAAAACTAACAAGAGGGATTAACGGAGTAAAAA
This sequence comes from Gasterosteus aculeatus, assembly GCF_964276395.1. Taxonomy (NCBI): domain Eukaryota; kingdom Metazoa; phylum Chordata; class Actinopteri; order Perciformes; family Gasterosteidae; genus Gasterosteus; species Gasterosteus aculeatus. The sequence goes on from NC_135698.1 coordinate 3,773,427, forward strand.
GTTGGCAGTTTGTCTCGTTTTTGGTTCTAAATAAAAAACGAGAAAACGACTGTCCACTCCCGTTTTACCGTTTTGGATTTAAAACAAAAAACGAGAAACGAGTGTTTTCGTTTTCTGTTTTTTACGGTAAAAGGGACTATGAAAAGGTACACGGACCCTCTTGTAAATCGGGTTATTTGATGAAATTGCGCTCACTTGTTTCTTGTTCTTCTGGATTTGTATCCTTATGGTTGAAATGCACTTATTGAAAGTCGCTTCGGATAAAAGCGTCAGGTAAATAAATTACATGTAACAAACAGCCGGATCCGTTTTACCGATTCATCAATAGACATCACGTGACTTTTAGGTAGAGTCTCTCAGTGGTAAGAACACACACACACAGCAAATATCTAATCCTGCATCTTATAAATTGAGGTTAAACGCAATTGAAAATGGAAATTAAGGGGGGCTTAAAGAAATAAACAATAGCCCTTACTGTATAAGATGGCTGGGTTATGTTATCACATGAACTAAATCTAAAATAAATGTTAAATGTAAAATAACATAAATAGTGCAATATCATAGATCAATATCTAAATAGCTTGATAACAGCTCTTACCAAAGAGTTATTGCAGTAAAATATCAGATTAAATCACTTTATTAATCTTTTAAAGGTTTTTATTTTGAAGTTACATCCACACTTGTCCATCCATTGTCAAACCGCTTATCCTGCACACAGGGTCGCGGGGGGGCTGGAGTCCATCCCAGCCAACTTCGGGCGATAGACAGGGTACATCCTGGATTGGTCGCCAGCCAATCGCAGGGCCACACAGAGACAGACAACCATTCACACTCACATTCACACACCTACGGGCAATTTAAAGTCCCCAATTAACCTGATCCCCAGAGCATGTCTTTTAACTGTGGGAGGAAGCCGGAGAACCCACGCAGAGAACATGCAGACTCCACACAGAAAGGCCACTGGGCGGAATCGAACCCTAACCCTAACCCTAACCCTAACCCCACACACTAGTACTATTAAAAAAAACGTAAATCCAATAGCTGTTATTTTCACATGGCTATAGAATCTGTTTACTTCCATTCTCCATCTTTAACATACTACTAAATAAAAGGGACACTTTTTTATCGTGAGTTAATGCTTAATGTAATAACATTGTATTTTCCTTATCCATTCGTTATTTTTGATTAGATAGTCTGGCATTCATGAATTCAAATGTTGCAAAGGATAAAGGTATCCGCTGTTTGCTTCCGATTTTTCCTGTTTTTAAAAAATTGGAGCTGAGATTGCGGTGTAGAAAGGAGGGTGACAGCACAGCTGATGGAGCTTATGCAGTCACAGCACACAGATGGTTTCTCTGGCAGCCACCTGAGTCCAGATTTTCTTAAACCTCCCGATTCTCGTATCCCTGGTCTGCTTCAGGTCAGTTCATTTGGATTTTGGCTCCCACAAGTCTCCATTTACAGACACGTTACTTTGGCACAGAGCACACGTTGTAGAGGATGGGTTGGTTGTGGCACAATGTGTGGTGCAGAGATGGAGGGTGTTAACTGCTGACAATAGTGGGGTATTGTGTGTACAGAGAATCCTGCAATCGGTTAACGGTTTAGATCAGAAGTCATCTGATTAAATATTATATTTAATTCCGCTTTAACACGGTAACTTTTTAATTGTTTGTTAAAGGTATACTCCCACAATCTCTGTGTGTATGATTTCTTTTTAGAGTGAAGTATTTTAAATGAAAACGTAAAAACAATTGAAAAACACTGCTTCCCAACAAGTCTCAGTTCAACTCAGTTCAAAAGATATTTCAATGTTTGTTCAACGCCCCCAGTGGCAAAAACCAGTCATTGCAGGTTTGCGGCTTAGCTTGCATGGAGGCTAGATGCAGGTAGTGGCACGAGTCCAGGAAAAACTCATAACCCCGGCACGACCTCAACTTGTTGTCTGTATACTTGCACAAGTGCTGGCACACTTCACTTTTCAACGGAGCCAGGTGTCTCTCCTTATTTCCAGTGTTCCTGATAAGCTAAGCCTCCTCAGACTATAGATTGATTTGATAACAGGTACATAAGTGATGGTGATCTTTTTATCCCAGACACAGCGCCAATCAAGACATTTCCCCAAACGGCAAACCCATTTCTGTGAATAATTTCTGCTTGGCACAATCATAAAAAAATGTACAGTTCTGCTTTTTAATGAAAGTAAACTCACAAGTCGTCTGTCGCGACGAGCTATAGTAGTTTGAGTGAGGAAGAGAACTTCCTTTAGAGTAGGGCTTACTGCTACAAGGGCGAGTCGTATTATGCCTATTTCTTAAGTCGTGCGTTTTATGTTTTCGCCAGCAGCGGAACTACTTTATAGTCACTGTGTATCTCATCGTTATTAGCGAGTAAGTTCTAATATCGATCATATTCCTTAAGGTTTTTTAGCTGACTCGTATTTGTTCGGTACACACAGTATTGCTTATCTTCCTCCAATATCTAACGCGGATGATGGTGAAGTAGGTTGTTAAGACAATACATTCGTGATACTCATTCTAACACTTTATTGAGTTAAGGAACCTTTTGATTAAGTTCTCACCCAGGACCTACGTATATGTTTGACCTGTAACCCCTCTGTCGAGTGAGCTCGTCCTTACATACCGATTAGGTCCCTAATGCCCTTGGGGGATGACTGGTACCTCTATGTATCAAGATAAGGTCACTCACCGGTGTCTGCAGGTTTCGAAGCGGTGTTCTTGTCATTCAGCCCCTTGGAGGAGGCCCCTCAGTGGAAAGGAATCCCCCGGAAACAAATGGTCTTTTGTTCCCCAAAAAGGAGAATTTTTATTTATATAAAAAAGCGAAAAGGTTTACGAAAATTGAATAGAAAACAATAAAAGCAGTTATATATTTCAAACCCTAAAGGTTAAAAAAGCTAGATTCCCCGTCTTCGTGTGTGAGCAAGAAGTAAGCACGCTTTGTGTTTAGACATGTTGGCTTATATACCTTTTTTTTTGCAGAAGCAATGTGCGTCACCGGGGTTTATCTTGCGTCGATCACAGTTTCGGTTCCGAAACTCAATCAAAGCAGGTGCGTGCGTTATTTGCGCTATAAGCGGCTTTCAAGAAGACATTTTCACACCTTAAAGCAGGATCGTGGAACGGCTTCACGCTTCAAGGCACTATTTGCGCTACTAAGTCATCTACGGTCATCTCTATACAGGAAAACAGCTTTACATATCAAACGGAAACATCTTTATCTTGTATTCTGGTGTTACTAGTGGTAGTTTTGGTGCGGGACTCTTGATGCACAAAGCAAAGCATTATGGTTTTGTAAGCATTTTTGTTTTACACAGTATACGGCTATACAACATGTCACATAACGGTTTCTTTTCTTCAAGAGCAGTCAATCTAGCTGCAGTATGACTTTGCTTTTGTGCGTCGGTGCTACACCCAAAGGGTTCTTTAATAAGCTACCAGTCTGGAGTAACACTGGAGAGAAGGAGTCTGTATGTGTGCCTTCATTAACTTGTCTTTGCTTGTTGATGTGTGCTTTTATTGTGCTGTGATGTGTGTGCGTCTACATATGTGTGCACGTGCCCGTGTTCAGTGTGTGTACGCGCCTGGTTGTGTGGGTTGCGCGGGCATCTTGGTTGTAACATCCATTTTCAATCACTTATTTAATTCACATGAGCTATATTTAAGGAGATCATAAATAAAATACCAGGCTTCCTTTCATCAATGCATAAATCATGGCTGTTATCTTCTTACATTTATATTCTCTGCCCTCCTTTCCCCCTGCACACAGTGCAGTGCTCTGCCTCCAGTCTTTATCACATTGGTTTATCACAGTGGAAAGGATGTGTGATGTATTATAATATGTTTACATGCACAATGATGCCCTTCAGTTGTTCTGTCTACTCAGCTGTTCACACATTGAGTTGGCTGCCGTAGATACTGTTACTAAAAACCCCATGATAAGAAACCCTGAACATGATTTAAGATTGAATACATTTAATGTCCCGAGGAAAGAATTCAGTGTGCCAGAACAGAAAATTGTGCAAATCAGTAAAAACCACATCAGCAGAAAGGGAAATCACCCTCTAACACGTAACCGCTGAAGGAGAATCTCCCCCATTTCAAGAATACATGTCACATCTGTGGCCATAATGCAGTGTTTTTCTTATTCTCATTTCCCAAATTACAGACCCTGATTAAAAAACAAAAAACGGACCACATTTATATCCCACTCACTGCTCAATTTGCTATCTTGCATAGACATCTGTTCAGATTTGGTGCCTTTACCCATCAGTTCGAAGGAAAACATTCATCAACAACTTAACTTAATGCCAGCAAAGGAACGGAGGAGAAAAGAGTTTTTTACATTTGTCTAAACATTTGACGCACTACATTCAATCTAATACAACATTCAATCTGCTGGCTGCCACAGCAGCATTGTGGGCCAAACACCTGTGGAAACGTGGGTTTTACCTTCAACAGTATAATGCAAAAGAATCTGTATTCTTCTTGAAGGGACAGCTCATCCCAAAATAATGAATACATATCCTCCTCGTACCTGTACTACTGTTTATCAATTAGTATCTCTACTGCTTGTTTTACTACCTAATTATGGCAATATAATCTAGATTGACAATGCTACAGGTAAGAGAGTAAATTTGCATTTTGGAATTGGGGGGGTGAACTGTGCCTTTAATAATGCCTTTGCAATTATTGATGTATGTCAATATAACATGCAGTATATATAGGACATTGTAAAGACAAGAGACATTTCTGACAAAAAACAACAAAAAATTTGACTTGAGATTAGTTATTTTGGCAAATAACAAAAAAATAACAAATACCTATCAAATGTGGTTGTATAGTATGTGTTTTTGTTGTCATTGCCCATTTTGAGCAGATTTAACAGAGTCCATCCTGCGGCTGTTGGAGATCAGTCTCATTCAAAATGTAAAATCTTCCCCCAGAGGGGACCAGAAGGCTGCGCTTAGTAAGACTGCGTTCGGGGATTCTAGACGCCGCTCGCCTTCTGCGGTGCCTTTTATTCAGACTTTTGATGCCCATCAGATGGAACAGAACGCGCGAGGACGGGTTTCTTGCGGATGACTAAAACAATATTGCGAGGAAAGAGAATTATCGAGATCCTTTATGTTTGTTCTCAAAGCACTTTCGACTGTGTTGAAGTGTGACGACAACATCTGACTCACCATAGTTCCCTGGGCCTTCCAGAATGCATTTAAAGATCCCCTTTGTCCTGCAGCGCGATAGTCGAGTAGCTTGGGGGGAGGGGGGACGTGCTGATTGTCAGTGATTCAGGAAACCCACCTGTGTTTCGGAGCCTTTCTCATTTAGTAGCTGTGTCTGACGAGGCAGGTGAGGGATGTGCACGTGGCCACTGGACTGATTGTAAAAATGCAATGAAATAATTACATTTTATTGAGGCTAAACGTCGATGACTTTCAGCGTTATTTCAAGAAAGACAGAAGAAAAACACAGCATGATTACGTAACAACTCATATACCTCTACCTTTCAGTGGCATTTAATACAAACAATTAAGATTACTCATGCCTTAAAGTGAGAATACATGAGCTCTGACAGAAATCTCCTTCCTGGGATACAGTACAATACAGTTTAAGTAAATCAACGTTTCTTCCTCCACTCAATATACTTTGGAGTTTAGCGCTTTACAGCATCAGCTGTTGCATATGGTGGCTAATTTTAGCCTGTGAACAAACAGCTATTTGAGTCTCTTTTCTGCCCCTTTCTCTCTCTGTGTATTGATCTCCTCCACTCCGCTTTTACACAAGAAGCGCTTCCTGGGTTTACGAAACATAAGCTAAGCCATAGTCGTGTGTTTCTTGACCACTTATGTCAGAGCTTGCTGACTTTGACTTCTCTCCTTTAATTTATTTCCGCAAATGTTCCCTGTGTTGTATGGCCGGATACTGTGTAAAACAAAAAATGCTTACAAAAACGTCAGAGAGTCCTGCACCTAAACTAGTACTAGTGGTGTTACCACTAGTAACACCAGAATACAAGATAAATATGTTTCCATTTGATACGCAAAGCTCTTTCCCTGTATAGAGATGGCCGTAGATAACGCAAATAGTGCCTTGACCGTTCCATGAACCTGCCTTGAAGTATGAAGCAGTCTTTCGGTTCTGCTTTAAGGTGTGAAAATGTCTTCCTGAAAGACGCCAAGTAGCGCAAATAATGCACGGTTCCGCTTTAAGGTGTGAAAATGTCTCCCTGAAAGACGCGTAGTAGCGCAAATATTGCACGGTTCTGCTTTAAGGTGTGAAAATGTCTTCCTGAAAGGCGCTTAGTAGCGCAAATAATGCACGGTTCTGCTTTAAGGTGTGAAAATGTCTTCCTGAAAGACGCCAAGTAGCGCAAATAATGCACGGTTCTGCTTTAAGGTGTGAAAATGTCTTCCTGAAAGACTCTTAGTAGCGCAAATATTGCATGGTTCTGCTTTAAGGTGTGAAAATGTCTTCCCTAAAGGCGCTTAGTAGCGCAAATGACGCACAAACATTGTTACGGTCCTTTTGTAGATTCCAGGACAGTAACACGACAATCAACGACAGGCGACAGAGTCAGGGTAAAAGGGGTCTTTCTGGTTTTTATTATTACACACAAAGATGGCTCCCAACAGGAGTGAGGGAGATGGTGGAAGATGGGACCTACAGGTTGTGCCAAACAAATGAAATGAATATAACAAAACGAGGCCTAGCTCACCACTGGCTCTTCATCCAAAACAAGTCAAACAAAATACCTTACCTGCTTCTCTAAAAAAGGACTAAAGGAAAACGTTACACAGGAGGCAACAACCACTACACCTGGTGTATCTATACAAAGGTATACCTACGTGCAAAAATGTACAGGGTACCCCAACTTACTAAGGTCCTCAACCTCCACCTTACAAAACTCCAGTTTTGCTACCAGGCAGCACAAACTCACGGACAGGAAGACTGGCCACCAGCCCGCAGCGCAGAACACACCCCCCTTTCACTTCTTGTTCTTGTTCTTCTTTTTCGTTTACTGGCAGATCGCACCAACTTAAAGGTGCATATACCGCCACCTACTGCACTGGAGTGTGAGGCCGGTCACGGCCTCCCTTCTATATCCTGCTGTACAGCCCCGTGTTCCTAAGAAAAAGAAATACTGCCTTCATTACTGCCTCCTTCCCTTTTCCACCCCCAAGCACCCCACCTATGTCCCAGCCCCGCTTTGTCTCCCTGACACTACCATACAACACCACCCTCTGCTTATCATACCTCCCACAGACAAACCGTACATGCTCAACTGTTTCCACCACCTCACATCTATCACACAAACCTGTGTCATGTTTTGCCACCACTCTCAGCCACTCACCACTCTCATTCCCCCAACCTCCTTCACTGACCTATTTATACCCCGGAAGTGCCTCCCTTTACCACCTTCACCCCACTGTCTCTCCCACTCCGCAATCCCTGCTTCCCGTATCGACTTAACCTCCCTGCGCCCTAACGACACCCTTACATCCACCTCAGTCCTCTTTACAGCACTCTTTGCCACCATGTCAGCCACCTCATTACCCTCCACTCCAGCATGCACACGAACCCAGCAGAACCTCACCTCTACTCCCTGTCTCTCCAACCCCAGCAATATCCCCATCAATTCTCCCAATAGGTCTTCCCTGTCAGACCTACCATCCATAACACTGCTTAACACTGCTGCTGAGTCTGATCATATCATCACTCTACATGGTGTCACATCCTCCACCCATCTCAACCCAATGATCATAGCCACCATCTCTGCTGTATACACCGACACATTATCAGTGACTCTTTGACAGATACTCACACTGAACTCAGGAACATGCACTCCTGCACCCACTCTACCACCATTCACTACCTTAGATCCATCAGTGTACACCCTTACAAAACCATAAAACCGTTTACAGACATACTTCTCCACACACACACTCACGTCCCCCTTGCCCCACTCCCTCCTCCATCATGCCTACATCCACTCTTGGCATCGGGAACATCCACAGAGGGATGGGCCCCAATGAAATCGCTGGCCCTATCTCTATCCCCTCCAAGCCATACTCTATCACTTTCTGCCCAATTGTCCACCCATACATCCTCAAACTACTCTTGTCCCTCTCCCAACATTCCCTAGTTGCCACAACCGCCGTGTGGCTTTCAGCACACCCCTTCAGCCTGCCCCAATATGCCAGCGCCAACTTGTCCCTCCTCAAGCTCAGTGGCAATTCCCCTGTATCCACCTGCAACACCACTACCGGAGTGGTCCTGATAGCCCCCACACACAGCCTCAGTGCTCGTGATTGCACCCTGTCCAATCGCTGTATCACAGTCTTGGCCGCAGCTCCATAAATAAAACACCCATAGTCTATCGTGGATCTAACTAGTGCCTGATACATACACAACAGTGTCCTCCTATCTTCCCCCCAGTCTACACCTGCCACAGCCCTCATCAGATTCAGCACCTTCCTGCACTTCTGTTCTATAAACTCCACATGTTTCCTCCATGTAAGCCTTTTGTCAAACCATAATCCCAAATATTTAAACTCTAACACCCTTCCCAATTCCTGTCCATACATATGTAACCGAACCTCCCCCACCCTCCTTCTCGAGTACACCATGAAACACGATTTAGTCACCGAATTCCTAAAACCCCATCTCTTGGACCATTCCTCCACCACATCCACCGCCTCTTGCATCTTCCTCCTTACAAACTTCTCATTCTTACCTCTCTTCCACAAAGCCCCATCATCTGCATATAGTGCCATACCCATACCTCTACCTACATCCCTAAACACATCGTCTATCACGATTGTAAACAACACAGGGCTAATCACACTGCCCTGTGGGGTGCCATTAGCAACCTCATACCTCTCTGACAATATTGTCCCAACCCTCACCTGTATGTACCTGTCAAACAAGAAATCCAGAATCCAATTATACATTCTGCCCTCAACTCCCAATGCACTTAACTTCATTAACACCCCCTCTCTCCACATAGTGTCATACGCCTTCCCCCCTTTCACTTCTCAGGAGTCCTTCCTTTATGGACTGCCACCGGGATTGCTGATTGCTTTCCACCTGTGTTTGGAGTTGGCCAATCAGCGTAATCACCTGGAGAGAGAAACAATGAGCAGGAGGGAGAACGACAACACATGCAGACCGTCCCTGACTGGCATGTAACAAACATGCTTTGATCAAGTTTCCATACCGAGACTGTGATCGATGTTATCTTGATACATAGAGGTACCAGTCATCCCCCAAGGGCATTAGGGACCTAATCGGTATGTAAGGACGAGCTCACTCGACGGAGGGGTTACAGGTAAAACATATACGTAGGTCCAGGGCTGTAGTGGAGGGTAAACGCACTTAAACGCTGTTTACGCACCTCTGGAATTTTGGAAATAGCGTATACGCACTTCTAAATAGCGTTTACGCACCTCTAAGTGGCGTTTACGCACCTCAAAGTTCTCTGCTCCTTGTATTCTTCCGTTGGAATAATCCGAAATAAACTTGGTGTAATTTTAAAACAGCTAAGACTACGTTTCCTATTGTTGAACATATAAACGCCGTAGTCTGAATCATTTTCATCTGCGCTGTATTTTGGTCTGTGACCATCCAATCAGTGCCTAGCGGCTGCAGCAGCAACACCAATCAGGATCCAGGAGGTGTGTAAACACATTCACGTTCAGCGTAGTGGTCCCCAACCTTTTTTACCTCACGGACCGGTTTCGTGTCAGACAATATTTCGCGGACCGGTCGAGAAGGTCCGATGGGGGGAGTGTAGTAGGCGTTGTGAACGACCGACGGGGGGGTAGTAGTCGCGCGCTCTGTGTTCGCTGGTCGTGCACGGTAAAAGGACAAGAAAAACGCCTGGTGACGGCGTGCGCACATAATTAGGAGAAAATCCGGTCAATTTTCAAAATAAAACAATTTCCTGAAAAAAAAAAATATATATAAATGGTAAATGGACTGTACTTGTATAGCGCTTTTCTAGTCTTCCGACCACTCAAAGCGCTTTAACACTACATGACTGTGGTGGAGGGGCGTGGTTAGCTCAGCTGCAGGGGGGAGAGCGGGGGAGTGGTTCAGGGGACGGTGCTGGTAGGTGAGGAGTAACCAGGTGTAAATGATCTGCACTGATTGTCTCCTACATAAGCAGTGAGCAGGATCCAGGTTGGGGGAACGTGAGCCGAGCAGAGCGGAGTGGAGCCTGAGGGCAGAGCACGAGAGCTGAGCGGAGCCGGACAAGGCGAAACCGACCACGCACATAGAGCGACCTCATTCCTGCTCACTGCCTTCCCCTTTTGGACAATAAAGACTGGTTACCCTCATCCTGTGTCCGTGCGTCTTTACAAGAACCCGCCGGTGGTAGCGCTATCTCGGCTACAGTGGCGCCTGGCTAGGGATGGACGCGAACGACCACGGAGAGGGCCTGATGCAGCCGGCGGTTGCGCTTGGACGGATGCTGGGGGAGATCGCCGCGATGCAGCGCGAGCAGGCCGAGGCCAACCGGCACTTCCTGGGGGCGCTGCAGGCTGCTACAGACCGGCAGACCCAGGTATTGGAGCAATTGGCGGCCCGACCGGTCGCTTCCCCAACGGCGCCGGGTCCTTCGCGGTATGCGGGCGTGGTGATGCACAAGATGACCCCGGAGGACGACGTACAGTCATACCTGGAGATGTTCGAGGCAATGGCGGGGGCGTGTGGCTGGCCGGCGGACGAGTGGGCGATCCGCCTCCTGCCGCTCCTAACCGGGGAGGCGCAGACAGCGGCCCTGGGCCTGCCACCCGGTCCCAGGCACGTCTACGCCAGCGTGAGGATCATGGATCATGGATCATGGATCGACTGGGGCTCTCCCCCGAGGACCATAGGAGGCGGTTCCGAGAGGCGAGGCTGGGGCCGGGGGACCGCCCGTTCGCATTTGCCCAGCGACTCACAGACGCGGCCAACAGGTGGCTGCAGCCGGAGGGCGCCGGAGGGGCGCCGGCGGTGGTGGAGAAGGTGGTGACGGAGCAGTTCCTGGAGGGTCTTCCGCCGCGGACTGCGGCCTGGGTCCGCTACCACCGGCCGGCGACGCTGGAAGCCGCCGTGACCCTCGCCGAGGACCACCTGCCGGTGCACCCCGGGGGCCGTGGGGAGGGCGGTCGGCCGACCGCATCGACGCAGCCCGTTCCCGCGCCACGACGGAGTTCCCCGCGGCCTGTTGCGACTCGGCCCCCTCCGTCCCCGCGCACCCTAGCCCCTCAACGGGGTACTGATCCACCCGGCCTGGCCGGCACCCTCCCTGACCTACAGAGGGCTCCTCAACCGCCAGGGCAGGAGTGTTGGAGGTGCGGGCAGCCCGGACACTACCGGCGGGAGTGTCCGCTAATGGAGGTGGGCCAAACGGTGCGGGTTGCCGGGCCTCCAGCACCCTCCCCCGGTCTGGGAGCGACGTACAGCGTTCCGGTAAGGATCCAGGGGGGTATACATCAGGCGATGGTGGACTCTGGCTGCACGCAGTCTATGATCCACCAGAGACTGGTTCGACACGGGGCATTGGTGGAGGCATCCCGGGTGAGTATAAAGTGTGTGCATGGGGATATTCACGACTACCCAGTGGTGCCGATAGAGATTAGGTTTGGGGGTAAAAAGCATAGAGTAAGGGTCGCGGTTAGCTCCCGCCTGACGCACCCCCTGATTTTGGGGACAGACTGGTCGGGGTTTCATAGGTTAGCGGGGCAGTGCGCGGGGGTGCGTTCGCGACCGGTAGGGACATGCGGGGTGTGTGCGGCGCTCGGCGGTGACGCGAGGTTGTCCGACGCTGCAGACGGGGAGGGGGAATCGGCGGGGCCTCCTATGGGGACGCCGCCGACGCCAGAGCTACGCTCCATGGAAGATTTTCCACTGGAGCAGTCTCGTGATGACACTCTACGCTTTGCCTTCGACCAAGTGATGCAAATTGATGGTCAAGTGGTGCGCCCCGACGCCGTATTATCATACCCGCACTTTTCGCTGATTAGGGACAGGCTATACAGAGTGAGTCGCGACACTCAGACAGGGCAGGAAATTACGCAGTTGTTGGTACCGAAAAGCCGCCGGGAAACAGTTTTCCAGGCGGCTCACTATAACCCGATGGCGGGCCACCTGGGTAGCGACAAAACTCTGGATCGGATAGTAGCCCGATTTTACTGGCCAGGCATCTGGGCGGATGTGCGCCGCTGGTGTGCATCCTGCCCACAGTGCCAGCTGGTGAACCAGCCGGCCATCCCAAAAGCGCCGTTGCGTCCGCTGCCGTTAATGGAGCTGCCGTTCGAACGCTTAGGTATGGACCTCATCGGGCCATTTCACCGGAGTGCACGGGGGTATCGCTTTGTGTTGGTTCTGGTGGATTACGCAACTCGATATCCCGAGGCAGTGCCGTTGCGCAGCATCTCCGCCAAGAGTGTTGCGCAGGCGCTGTTTCAGGTCATCTCCCGAGTCGGAATCCCGAAAGAGATTCTGACTGACCAGGGCACCTCGTTCATGTCACGCACACTACGAGAACTGTACGAATTGTTGGGGGTTAAGTCCGTTCGGACCAGTGTGTACCATCCCCAGACTGACGGCCTGGTGGAACGGCTGAACAAGACACTGAAATCCATGATTCGTAAGTTTATTCACGACGATGAACGTAATTGGGATAAATGGCTTGACCCTCTGTTGTTTGCAGTACGGGAGGTCCCCCAGGCCTCCACGGGATTTTCTCCCTTCGAGCTGCTGTTCGGCAGAAGACCACGGGGGGTGCTCGACCTGCTTAAGGAACACTGGGAGGAGGGTCCGAGCCCCGGTAAGAACGAGATTCAGTACGTCCTGGACCTGCGAGCCAAACTCCACACACTGGGTGAGTTGTCACGTGAGAATTTGCTCCAGGCCCAGGAACGTCAACAGCGGCTGTACAACAGAGGGGCCAGGCTGAGACAATTCACACCGGGAGAGAAAGTGCTTGTATTACTTCCTTCTTCCAGCTCAAAACTACTCGCCAAGTGGCAAGGGCCCTTTGTGGTCACACGGCGGGTAGGGGACGTCGACTACGAGGTGGTGCGATCTGACAGAGGGGGAGCCACGCAGGTCTACCACCTCAACCTCCTTAAAGCATGGAGAGAGAGTCCGTGTCCCTGGTGTCTGCAGTAGCAGAGAGCGAGGAGCTGGGCCCAGAAGTCCCAAAGTCCACCGATCCCACCCGGCTCCCGTCCGACGCCCGTCTCTCTGCAGCCCAGCAAGCGGACATAGCCCGGTTGCAAGATCAATTTAATGATGTGTTCTCCTCCCGGCCAGGTCGCACGGACCTCATAGTGCATCACATTGAGACGTCCCCGGGCGTGACGGTGCGGACGCGGCCCTACAGGCTTCCTGAACACAAGAAGAAAATGGTTCAGCGAGAATTGGCCGCTATGCTGGAGATGGGGGTAATAGAAGAGTCCAACAGCGCCTGGTGCAGCCCCATCGTTCTTGTCACCAAGAAGGATGGCTCAATAAGGTTCTGTGTGGATTATCGCAAGGTGAATGCGGTCTCACGGTTTGACGCTTACCCGATGCCCCGGGTCGACGAACTCCTGGACCGATTGGGCACCGCACAGTTTTTTACGACACTGGATTTGACCAAGGGCTACTGGCAGATTCCCTTGTCACCAGAGTCCAGGCTAAAGTCGGCGTTCTCCACTCCGTTTGGATTGTACCAATTCACCACGCTTCCCTTCGGGCTGTTCGGCGCCCCGGCCACCTTCCAGCGCCTCATGGACCGGGTGCTGCGTCCGCACGCTGCGTATGCGGCCGCCTACCTGGATGACGTCATCATCCACAGCACCACGTGGGCGGAGCATGTGCGGCGGGTGGGCGCGGTGCTGGAGTCCCTGAGGCAGGCCGGGCTCACCACCAACCCGGGGAAGTGTGCAGTTGGACGGAGGGAGGTACGGTATCTGGGGTACCACTTGGGCGGCGGGCGGGTGCGCCCGCAGGTGGACAAGACCGCAGCCATTGCAGCCTGCCCACAGCCCAAGACGAAAAAAGAGGTGAGGCGGTTTTTGCGGCTGGCAGGTTACTACAGGAGGTTCATCCCGGGCTTTGCGGAGCTGACCAGCCCCTTAACTGACCTGACCCGGAAAGGTGCCTCAGATCCGGTCCAGTGGACGGAGCGGTGCCAGTGGGCGGTTGAGGGGGTGAAACGAGCCCTCTGTGGGGAACCATTGCTCCATACACCTGACTTCTCTCTCCCTTTTGTCTTGCAGACTGATGCGTCGAACAGAGGGCTGGGGGCCGTTTTGTCCCAGCAGGTGCAGGGGGTGGACCGCCCGGTCCTCTACATCAGCCGGAAGCTGTCGGAAAGAGAGGCCAGGTACAGTACGGTTGAAAAAGAGTGCCTGGCCATCCGGTGGGCGGTCGACTCCTTGCGGTATTACCTCCTGGGACGCCAGTTCACTCTCTGTTCGGACCACGCCCCGCTGCAGTGGCTCCACCGCATGAAGGATGCCAACGCCCGGATCACTCGGTGGTATCTGGCTCTACAGCCTTTTAACTTCAAGGTGATCCATAGGCCGGGGGCGCAGATGGTCGTGGCGGACTTCCTTTCCCGCCCTCAGGAGGGAGGGGGGGGGGAGTCGGTTCGGCCGGATGGCTCCCCGGCCTAAGTCGGGCGGTGGGGGTATGTGGTGGAGGGGCGTGGTTAGCTCAGCTGCAGGGGGGAGAGCGGGGGAGTGGTTCAGGGGACGGTGCTGGTAGGTGAGGAGTAACCAGGTGTAAATGATCTGCACTGATTGTCTCCTACATAAGCAGTGAGCAGGATCCAGGTTGGGGGAACGTGAGCCGAGCAGAGCGGAGTGGAGCCTGAGGGCAGAGCACGAGAGCTGAGCGGAGCCGGACAAGGCGAAACCGACCACGCACATAGAGCGACCTCATTCCTGCTCACTGCCTTCCCCTTTTGGACAATAAAGACTGGTTACCCTCATCCTGTGTCCGTGCGTCTTTACAAGAACCCGCCGGTGGTAGCGCTATCACGGCTACAATGACATAATTCACCCATTCACACCCATTCATACACTGATGACAGGAGAACCATACACAGTGACACCTGCCTTTCAGTAACTACCATTCACACACTGTAGTCGCAGCTACAGGAGCAATGTTGGGTTAAGTGTCTTGCTCAAGGACACATCGACATGCGGGTTAGCCTGGGATCGAACCGACAACCCTCTGATTGGAGGACGACCGTGCTCCCCACTCACCCACAGTCGCCCTCATAAGCTTTCTGTGGTGCGGCCCGGTACCAAACGGCTCACGGACTGGTACCGGTTGGGGACCACTGGATTAGCCTGCCTGCCTACCTGTTCGGAATGGATTACCGCCGGTAATTAGCAATGGATATCAGGCGATATTTGAAGAGACCATCGAGTGCTCCCACTCCCACAGATGCCCGCAAAAGGCCTCAAGTACAAAGTAAGACTAAAGAAGATCAATTCACATTTTTAAACGTTGTTTTGGTTCGCACAACATTGCATTAAGACAGGGACAAACGCTATTAATAACGTGCTTTCAAATACGATGATGCAAGTAACAAGCCAGCCTTCCCGGTCCCATCTAAATAGGCCTAATAAAATGAGTAATTATCCTCACGCATATTGCTGCAGATTAGGCTAATTCATTGAAAAATTGTCAACAGATTATGTGCAAGACAGTTAGACATAGCTAAGAGAAATGCTAAGTGAAATGTTTTAGTTTAGCTATAGAATCTTCAAATTTCGCGGTCAAAGTCAAATATATTAGTTTTTTCTTTCATGATGACCACATGTCAAGTCATTTTCAAGTCAAGTCATTTTATTTTGTATAGCCCAGAATCGCAAATTACAAATTTGCCTCAGAGGGCTTTACAGTCTGTACACATACGACATCCTCTGCCCCGAAACCCACCATCGGCACAGGAAAAACTCCCAAAAAAATGAAAAAACCCTTACAAGAGGGAAAAAAGGGAAGAAACCTTAGGGAGAACGTCAGAGGAGGGATCCCACTCCCGGGATGGACAGACTACAATGTCCTGCTCTCGCATAGAAAACGTGAGCGGGGAGCAAAGCTGTTGCTTCACTGAATAGGCCTATATGCTTAATCAATTATTTGAAGTCATGAAAGTTGTAGAGTAGCCTGTAAGCAAAATACACTGTAAACATAGATTAGACAAACAAAACAACAAAAAAAACATGCTGTATAGGCTATTTATGATGGCATAGGTAGTACATGAGTGTTCCTTTAACTTATGTTGTCAGTGTAATTGACAGGCTGCTTAACTGGTTAACTCTTAAATTCAACATATTTTTTCAGGCAGTTATAGGACAGGCAATGATGCAGAGAGCACAGGGAGAGGAGAAACACCAGGACGAATAGAGAGAGGAGAAGCACAGAGAAGCACAGAGGAGCCATGAACCCCAGAACACGCGTTCTGGGGTTCATGGCTCCTCTGTGCAAGGCAGGACCTGACGTGGAAGACAAGGAGGCCCTCTGGGCACTACTGTAAAAAGGAGACTCCGTATGTAGATAGTTCTTAATCTGCAATTGTGTTGTTGGGTTGTGTTGACATACTTTTCATCACTGTTTTCTTACATTTAATAAACTACAAACTACTAACACATGTATTCATTGTCATTGATTGTATATGACTTTTACTGATAACATAATGCAATATAGCCAGGACAGCCTTACAGAGTCACAACGCTTTGTGTTGCGTTGCTTCGCATTGCGTTGCTTCGCATCGCGTCGAGGTCTGTATGATCACAAAATTCAAAGTTTACCCACCTCTAATTTTACCACTACAGCACTGCGTAGGTCCCTGGTGAGAAATTAATCAAAAGGTTTCTTAAATTCAATAAAGTGTTAGAATGAGTGTCACGAATGTATCGTCTTAACAACCTACTTCACCATCATCCGCGTTAGATATTGGGGGGAAGATAAGCAATACTGTGTGTACCGAACAAATACGAGTCAGCTAGAAAACCTTAAGGAATATGATCGATATTAGAACTTACTCGCTAATAACGATGAGATACACAGTGACTAGAAAAAAGTAGTTCCGCTGCTGGCGAAAACATAAAACGCACGACTTAAGAAATAGGCATAATACGACTCGCCCTTGTAGCTACTCTTAAGGAAGTTGTCGTCCTCACTCAAACTACTATAGCTCGTCGTGACACCTGTTACACTACACAGTCTCTCCTGAAACAATACTAATTGGATTTTTTAAATTCTTATTGCAACCTTAGTGTACTTTTAGTTTTTTGGTGCAGCTGAATGTCATATAAACATTTAAATGGCTCTGATTAATTGATGCGGCTTGCTAGCAGCTACACATTGAGATAGAGGTTTGTGCGGTTGCTGTATTATTCAGATGGCTTTAAAAGCATGTCAACTCAATTACAGGGTTTTTACGAGAAATATCAAGTCCTGTCCTACTATGTCAGGAGTAACATCTCAGCCCAGGAGGAACACCTCCCAGCCTGGATTCACCAGGGAAAAGAGGCAGGGTTTCAGTGGCACCGCTGCAATTTCAGACAAATTATTGTGGTTGTCAGTTCAGATTATTGTTAAGGTTTAGTTTTTTTTGTTATATTGAATTGCATGTTTTATGCAATAGGCTCTGCATTCATGTTCCTATTGACATTAAAGCCTCTGAGACGCATCATCGTTTTTCTTTTAGCTGATGTCAGATCAGATTATCTACTTTTTGGATTTACTTTGGTCATTTATGAGATTCAAACATTTTAACTCACTTCCAAAGTTAACAGGAGCTAAATTGTAAATTCCTTAGAAATTGCTTGTAAATGCAAGAACTTTGGATCAACTTTCACTTCAGTTCAGGTCTGCCTCAGCAACTCAAATAAGGGAGGAATGGAAGTGTTTGGTTATGCTGCCGTACTTCATTCACACGAGGAGAAAACAGAGTGCAGACTCAGCAACATCACACTACTTCTTCAGTCCTTTTCATTATGCAACTGAGAGACAGGCATCATACTGCGAATAAAGCTGTCGCAGTGAAACAGGCAATATTTATATTTGTCTTGATTTCACATACTTCTTGCGAAGCTGCTTAATGAAGAGAACCAGCAACATCCGAGCGAATCGCTGGTGCTTTTCTTATACAATCTATATAGTTCTAAATTGTGCACCATCTGGCTGTTGTTGCGACTGCATCCATCCTTAATCCTTTGCACGTTTACGCTAGTGAGTTGAAGTTGAGGCACCAGTTTACAGCTGGGGGGCCGTGATACAATAATGAAGTTGGTATGCAGAAGGTCAGCACAAGGAAACATCCCTTTGAGTGTTCAATGGCTCTAAAATATTTAGACTGCCACAAAGTCCAAGACTTAATCTTCTCCACCAAGTCATGACCAACGATGGTAGTTACAAAATAATGTTCATAGAGTGTCAAAAACAAGTTTATGTTAAGACATTTTATTAATATTTCCAATCGACTAGCAGCCAAAAACAAACATTGAAAATTTCAAATGATATCATGGCAATGGAACAGGAGGGCCAAGAGGCCAACACAGACTATAAATTAGATAAATCCAAACACAGTTGTCTGTTATATATATATATATATATATTGTATCTAAGGTTTTAAGATAGAGGGGATGGAGAGGTTCGAGGTTCAAGGGTTATCAACGGGTCAAAAGGTCTTTGGGCATTTGGTCAGGAGTTGCAAGTCAGGCACGGCAGGGATGGCGGGGATGGCGGGGATGTTTAAAGGGTCAGAAATAGTAAAGGAAATGGGTGAGGACTTATAAAGGTGAAAAACTACTGTAGAGGTTTCACACAGGTCAGGTGGTAGAAAAATGAGGGTTTGAGGAGGAAGCGCCTTTGTACGTGCTGACGGTGCACTTGTTCGTTCTGATGTTGTAACGTTAGGGCCGGGTGGGGTATAGGAGAGGGGTATCTGGCACATGCAGCCCGGTATATGTCGCCAGGCAGCTGGACGCGGGCGTGGTCTTGGAAGAGAAAGGACGGGTAGAAAAAGAAAAGGACACAACAAGAGCGAAGAGGAAGAGTCAAACAATGGGCTCCCTGCAGAGGACAATTTCCAGCTCGCCGCGGTAGAGCTTCCCTGCGTCGGACAGGCGCATGATGCTCTGCTTGTAGCCCGTCAGGTTCTTCACGTCCTCCTCCTGAACGGGAGAGAGGGGGTTGTGGGGAAACAATGGGAGATTTTCAGACAGAGGTAAAAAAAAGGACTCTAATAATAACTGAATGCATCACTTACTGCGCTGCCAAGCAAACAGAGTCTTGGTGCTCCTGTGCTGTTTGCACATATTTCAATCGGCTAATATGCCTACATTTGGTCCCATTCTATGCAAATTAGGCTAAAGAACAGTCCAATTGACAGAGGTCAGTGGTTATAACTAGGGCTGTCAACATAAACTTCTTAATCCATGCGATTAATGCGGCTGAGATTAAAGCAACAAAATATTTTAACATAGTTATCGTAACTTTGTTTACTCCTAAAGAAGTTGACCTCGGAAACGAAACGGCCGCTAGTTACATCGGAGAAAGCAAGACGGTGGCAGAAGATGGATTGGAGGTAAAACAAACAGAGGCGCAACATACAGTAGATAACTGTGCAGAGGAATTCCTCCACGTGTCAAACTGAAGGGGGGTGAGTGGCAAACGGACCACTCAAAGCACCGCTATGCTAAGCTAGCTGCTAGGCTGCTTCCATCTGAACATCTAACGTTAGCCAGCGCGGCACACAGTCTGCGGAGATCCAACACTGCGTCCCTAAAAGACGTGGTTTGAAAACGTTCTGGCTAAATGTGGGGAGATTGTTGGCACTTCAGACACAGCCGTTAAAGGATGGAGAGTTGAGGGCAAAGTGCACGAGGACAACGGGAAGAGTCGCTAGTTCCACCAGGCGGAATTCTGCCTCCAAGATGATCAAATGTGTGTAGTTTTGTGTTTAAAATAACATTAACAATTAAAATACACACAATACAAGCTCATAAAAAGCAAACGGTGCATTTTGGTATCAACAGGGTTGCAGCGTACTGGTGTGCATCTCACCTTCTTGTTTGTCTGGTAAAGGTCTCGTAGCAGGGCATCTAACTCCATCTCATCAATGTAACCATTCCCATCCTGAAAGAGAATGACAGAAGCATGCCACAGATTTTATTTACAAGCGACTGTAATGAATTAAGACGATGTCATTGGAGTGATATTGGTAGGTATTTGAACTACAGCTGAACAATATGCAGCTGCCTTCTACGGCAGAATTTGTTTCTAGTTTTTACCAAAATATATACAGTGCGGGGAGGCTATATTTAGATGCTGAGCTTCCTGATGTGTGTGGCCTGCTCTGCTGCTCATTCAATATTGTAAGCCAGCCTTCAACAATGCACCAGCCAATGACCATTCATGACAGATGACATTTTATAAAAGACTTCCCCATTCACAACTGCAAAGTCAATGCGGAGCCACTTTGCTAATTAATGAGTTGGGTCTCACACTAAAAATTTCCTGTCTGGGGCCAAGAAATAAGTCCAAGTTGTTGGAAATCTTCCCTTGGCAAGTGGAACAAAACCATGTTCTGTACATCTAGGCTCGGTCTCACGACGACTTCAGAGCTGAGTGCCTTGCCAGTCAAGTTTTTTATTTTCAGAGAAGAGAGAGAGTCTTTGATGTTTATAAGCCTAGATTGAAGTGTCCCAGATCCAAAGATCCCAGGAATAAAGTGGAAATTATCCTTACTTACACTTTAAGTATGAAAGAACCACAACTTTTGCAGGGTTATGGGAAAGGAAGCACCATCCGGTATGGGCTAGCGTGTCCAAGTAGCAAGACATCTTGAAATTACAGATATTTTTAAAGGTTTTGCACAGTTTCGGGCTGGTGGCCCCGTGAGCCATTTTAGAGTTCAGCTGACCGGCCGCTCTGCGCCCTGCCGGCGATCTCTCAGTGCTGCAGGGGCCGAGCACATAATGATGGAACTAATTACACCCACAAATGGTAGCGCTATATTCCCACAAATAGTCGACATGAATGAGTCGACACAGCTCATCTATTTTCAACTCTGTCTTTTGCAAGTGAATTAGCTACAGAGAGGGCTTGACTTCAGTCCAACCTGAGGGATGGATACTGCTCTTATTTGGCCGCGGGGACCTTTAGCTGTATTGCATAGACTTCATTGAGAGTAATATGCAGCGTGGCTCTGGAAGATTAGCACCCTGTGCCAGTAATGTTTTTTTTCAAGGTTTTGGAACTATAGCGTCGGATTGGTTCATTCCTAGAGCCAAATGTTGAATATCCATGTGCCAATTATTAGGTTTTTTACCTTTAATTTCTCTCTATCAACAGTTTTTGAATCAGTACAGAACAGACA
Organism: Gasterosteus aculeatus; assembly: GCF_964276395.1. Taxonomy (NCBI): domain Eukaryota; kingdom Metazoa; phylum Chordata; class Actinopteri; order Perciformes; family Gasterosteidae; genus Gasterosteus; species Gasterosteus aculeatus. The sequence continues at coordinate 3,794,829 of NC_135698.1, forward strand.
TGTCTCACTTCAACAGCAAATATTCTATATGATCTACTTTGAAATGATGCTCACAGTGCCATAGGGCATGTTATTTTTCCTTAAACAAGCAATTGAAGTATCCAATGGCGTAAATATACTCACTACTTCACTGTTCACGTTTTTCGAAACATAATTAATGTTAAAGACAATAAATAAAACCATGTCGTGAGAAGGCAGAAAACACATTACAGAGTAAATTTTATGTAAAAGAAAATAGAGCTTTCAGAACATTGGAACTAACCGAACAACAGAACAGAGTCGGCCTTCCCGCATCCCACTAGATTATGGAAGATCACTCGTGCCGATAAAAGCTCCAAAAGATTTCATAAACAAGAACCCAGGATTTATAAGATAAGCACCTGTCCCCTGTTACTCGGCTCTGTTCCCGTCCGCCTTGTCCCATATTGCTCCCTGTGGCCCCTCCACCAATCTAGTGCTAATTTGGAAAATGAAGGCATTAACTGAACCAGTGCTCACAGACTGTGATCTGTTTCCAAAGGCACAGGTGTGTCAAGTCTGACTCATTTCCTCAGGTAATTCAGGAGCGCCGTAAACAAGGAAACTTTCCTAATCATGATTTTACAAAAGGAGGAAACTTTAAACAGTGCAGAGTAGGGGTGTAACGATTCATCCACTAAATCGATTAATCGATTCATATTCCTGCGATCCAACTGAATCGATCTGTGCTCCGCAAATCGGCATTCCGGACGACATCGATTGAAATGGTACATAATCGATTGTATCGATACTTGGAAACTGCACATTGGATTTAAGCACAAAAACGGTGTGGATGTGTGTTTGTTTGTTTGTTTGTTTTTTAGCACTTTAGACACGTTAACGTTACTGGATTCAGTCTGCCTGTCTGTGACGTCATCAGTACGCAGCGGCAGCCGCGCGAAACTCTGAACAACAACAAAACACAGCGTGGTAGAGACGACTGCGAGCGAGACATTTACAAACCAACTTATCGATCCAGCGCGTGGAAGCATTTTGGCTTTTGCAAACAAATAAGTCGGTCGCTGTTTGTAGAATATGTAGAAGCCAAATAAAAAAACACGGAAACACAACGAATCTTTCCGGCCATCTACTAAGGCGCCTTGGGATTAAACAACGCCGACAGTCAGGACCTCTAGCAGCGTCACCGCTGCAGCAGCAGCAGCAGCAGGTAACTCCAGCTCTGCAGACACCTCAGGCCTCGCCAGCACCAAACTCAACATCACAGTAACAATTGCCAAGTTTAGCTGTAAAGACATGCGACCCTACAATGTGGTTGAAAATCCGGGGTTCTGTAATTATTGTGTAATGTTTACATTGAAAATGGTTGCACAATAAAAGGTTAATACATTTGCCATTAATTGTTGTTTTCTTGTTTATAATATCCATAATTAAAGTAAAGTAAATTAAACTTACTGAATCGATTTCAAGTCACTGAATCGAATCGAATCGTTCTAAATTAACCCAGATCGTCCATGAATCGAATCGTCAACCATGAATCGCGATTCCAATCGAATGGTTGTTAAAGTGAATCGTTACACCCCTAGTGCAGAGTCACCCAGACAGTCCGGACTCTTCTCTTTCTTACTCTGTTGCGATTGGTTCTTCTTTTATAGTGAAATGCTGCTGCACACTCGCTACGTCCTGTCAGCGTGTTAGCATTTTAGCAGTTCTTTCCCCCCCCATTGCGCAAATCCTCAGACAGAACGTGACAGTCAACAAGAGAGAGTCTCCCAACCGTGCTCATTTGTTATAGAGTTGTTCATGATTTCAAATGTTTAGCGCTCTATGCGAAAGGGCTCTGATTAATGAACATATTCTTTCATTTGAAAACAGAAGCCTTGTATTGCTGTGATTTACTATTTAAGAGATGATCACACCTTTAGTGTTTGGCTGCTGTTTCTTTATTGCTCCCTTGAATGAAATGTCGCCTACCTTGTCATAGAAGGCGAAGATGGCATTGAACTGCTCAGTGGTCAACTTGACACCCTGCAAAGAAAAAACAGGAGAAGGCAAAAACTCAACCACTGCTACACTAAAGTTCTTCGCTGATGTCAATTGTGTAAGGCCATTTCTTTCTGCGCCGTACCTGGAATTTGAGTAAGAAATTCTCCTTAACGGGGAGCAGCCTGGGGTAAAGAAGGACTTCATTAGCAACAATAGTTAAATTATTCAAATACATTGGTCGTGAATTAACATCAGCAGACCATCTGTCTTAACATTTACATAAACTGTGAACAGAGGCAAGACAAATTGCACATTACCTGGCCATCTCTGACAGGCCCAACTTCCCATCTCCATTCAGATCAAACATCCTGAGCTACAAAGTAGAAGCAGAACAGAGACAGGACGGGACAAAGGAGAGAGACTGAAACAGCCGTTTTTATAGGTATGTGCTGTCAAGAGGAAGGCAAATATGGTCCCATGAATTTAATAGACAAACGGAAACAGACTGGAAAGTTTGTACTTTTATTATATATCAGGTTTTTTTTATTATTACGAATGTTTAACAAGAGACGTGTAGAGTGATTTTCTTGGGTAACCTGAAAAAATAAAAAATAGTGACTACTTCTACTTTTTTAAAAATATTTTTGACAAATGTCTGGCTTCTGAAATGTGTTGTACACATTTTTATTGCACACATATTTGATATGAAAACATTTTCATATCAATTCATCACCATTTGTGACAATTTCTGACAGTCGTATCAAATAAAATCACCCATCATTTAGCTTTTCTACAGGTTCCAACATGATATCACCAGCACAGTTGAATGATATTGGTGCCTGTGAATCTACAATTCATTATTTTTGATCTGTTATTATTAGTACGTGAAAGTCAGCTTCTTTCCGTTGATTATATCCTTACCATCCGCAGCTAAAATAGTGGCATGAAGAAACAACAACGGCCGAGTGTATCTGAGAGTGAGCTGTGGAAACCTGCGTCTGAAAAATCAGGTCAGCTCTAGGGCTTCCAGGACAAAGCAGATGTGAGCACATCTGTGCTGTAAACCTACAACCTGCAGGACATGAACCGCCACCAACACGATAGGCCTCTGAGTGCCTACGGGCAGAGGAACGCTTGATATGTTCATTTCATAAAGACTGCATGTGGCTCACAGTGTTTCTGTGGGACTTAATGCTGATTATGAGGTGTCAGTTGTATTTAAGTTTAGTAATTTACAGTCATTTGTTAACACTTTGAGAGGCACTGATGCAAATCAATACCTGGTGTAGTTTTGCCGCGTCACATCATCCGCTTCTGGGCGGCAATTTGAAAGACCTGCAGTCTTCCTAATGGCCATCAGGCTGCAACTTCTTTGGTTTCCAAAAAACGTCCATTTGTATAGAAATCTTTAGGTAAACGAGCCTACTTCTCACATGATTTATATTTGTGAACATGGGTTTATTAAATGCTCTTAGGGCGTAGCTACCTTGTGATTAACTTTGTTCTCTGGTCCGGGAGTCATCCGTTTTTTTTTTTGTCTTAGAACTTTATCCTTTCACGGCATGTTTTAGTTCAAGGAACGTACACCTTTTGGTTGCCCAAAAATGTCTTATTCGGCATTCACTTATGAACCAGTACAGTGCAAACTGAGACATACGTGTAAATGCAAGGGAACACGTTTCAGGAATAAGAAGGTAACAATGTGGGAGCATCAAAGGTCAACATCCTCTGTATACTTAATCCTCCCTTCTTTTCCACAATTATTTTAATGGTTTGAGTTTATCCAAAACAGCTTGATGGCTCAGACACCAAGACAACTAATTGTCTGCACTATCGTGGCTTTAGGCCAAATTTTGTGCCAACTATGTATGAGAAATATGAAAACTTACTATGGTCTGTGTGTACTCCTGGAGCTTCTTGTCATCGTAGTGTCTGTTGGCCTTCTGCAGCAGGTCTGACAGGAAGCCCTGAGTAGATTTAAGAATAAAAGAAAGAAATGAGGCATGGAACAGTATGTACTATTAAATAAAGAGCAGCAATATGAGAGATGTTTTTTAAAACCTGCACAGTGTAGTTTTTACAATTTTAGGGGCTTCTATGGCTTTCAAATCAGTCGATGAATGACGAAAAGGAGCAAACAAAGAAGAAGAATACAAAGACAGGTTAAAATAAAATATAGTGTAGAGGCAAGTAAGGACAGAAGGAGGGTAACAGGTAAACAGAAAGAAGAGAAAACAACAGAGACAGAAAATGTGATAATGTTATTTTATCAAGTGATCTTGTGTTCTTTATTAAAAATTTGAATCCGCAGAGGTAAGAGTGACTACAGCCTTTACGTACATTAAGTGCAGCCATTATCTCACATCACTTCAGCTCTTGTGTCGATACAATCACATATTCTCATCTCCACCATTTGAGAAAGCTGTCCAAAGGCCACACCTGAGTAACTCATCTGCATCTGGTCAGCCGGAAGGAATGTGATCCCCTATCAACCCGAGCAGCCCGCTCTGTACTTCACACGTGATTGCTGACCCCATTAATGGTGAACTCCCAAGTGCGGACTCTCTCCTTTATGTAATTTGGAAAAACATTTCACTGGAGGTATCGAAGTGAAAAACAACTTTGAACTTTTTTAATTCTGAAATGCTTTTTTGAATCTGAAGCCTCACCTGGAAAAACCACTCATGGTCTTTAGGGGATTTCCTGTGGAGCATCCCCTTGACTCTCAGTCAAATCTGCTGTCAGGCTTTACTGACCCACGTGCTCAAAGGATTTTTAAAAGGAAAAGATGACTATATTTTTGTATTTGGGTTATCTGTGGACTTTATATAAGAGAGTGGATAAGCACACTCCCCACCTATTTCTATTCTTTTTCCCAAGCTGGTTCAGAATCACTATAGTGGGGGAATAGTTACTTATAAATACTTACTAATCACAACACACAAAAAGAGGAGAATTATTTTTGTTTGTTTCCTTTCTTTTATTGATGCACAGCAATGTAGCATCTGGGAGGGGATAAAGAGAAAATTTTGCTACTTGCAACTTTAACACTCCAATTTAATTAAAGGTTTAAGGAATACATCCAGGCGATGATAAAACATAAACACATCACTAATACAGTGGTATTGATATAGATAAATACAATCTAAAAGAATACAAGAAAAGACATGGAATATGCTTTTAGCAGCTACTGTTTGGGTTGGGTGCTCGGCTAATAAGCATTTAAATGTGTGTGTGTGTGTGTGTTGGGGGAAAAGAATGGAAAAAGACAATAAAATGAGAAATAATTATGACAAAGTAAACATATGAATAAAAACAATTATTATAAGATTAGTTATGCTTCTCATTGGGAGACCAATGAATATCTATTGTCAGGTCTGCTATGTGTTACACTGAGTCGCAACAAACCTTCAATTCATTCGCTTCAATGTAGCCGCTGCGATCTGTATCGTATCGCCGCCATGCCTGCAAGAAATCACCAGAACAAAGGAAACATTGGATTGAAAGCAGTTGACGCGCTGATGTAGGAGGCGCAGAGACATCTACATGTCTTTTCTTCCCTACGTAAACCTTCCTCCCTTTGTTGCTGAGCAGAAATGGTTCCATTGGGATTGACCACACGCTCAATCACACGGCCTTCAATACAATCCCATTCTCCGGCATACAGAGCAGAGGGCGGCCGGAGACAGGGACCGGAATGAGGCAGGGAACAAAAGTCCTTTTAACAAATGTTTTAATCTAGCAGCTGTCCCTGTCCGAAGAAGGGCTCCTTATCAAAGATAGATGGCCTCCCTCCCTTCCCTCTCCTCCTCCTCCTCCTACGCCTCTGCTCCTCCTCTGGGCTCGTCAAAGAGGAGTTACAGTGGTGTATCCATTATATATGACTCTGAAAATAGAAGGCTCTGCTTCCTCATTCCAACTCTTTCAAAACATCTCTGCCCACTTCCTCCTCCCAGAACCTTGCAACAAAGACGGATTAATCCCCTCTCTTGTTTTATTCTTTCAAAGTCTGCCGCTCAACTTCCCATCGACATTTCATTTACGTCCCCTCGGTTCCTGCGTTCTCTTGTTTGCCCTTTGTTTCCTTCTCTCCACACCGTCCCCTTCAGTCATCCTCCTTCTCTCATTTCGTTGTTCCTTTTCAATATGCCACAGGAGACAAGGACAGTCTCTGGCAGACATGTAAATGCTTTCTAATTGGTGCCATTCTTTCATATCGTCAATGAAATCTGCCGTTTCCTTATCTTCTAGTTATTTTGTGGAATTAATGACTTCCTCTTTTCTCGTGCATTTCATCACACACCTCGGCCTGCCGAGGACGTTTCTTTACTCCAACTACCAGTTATTATTCATTATTAACATCTGCACCGAACACAACTATAGTATATGTTTAACTCTTCATATATAAAGGGTTTCTTAAACACACCACTTGGTTTTAATAACAGCACTGAACCACTTTTGTTATAGCAAGGTTTTGATAGTAACTAGTCACCTACGATTAGCTTTGTGCGTAGCTAGTGTGCGAATACTCGTTAGCTGAATTGATTTGGTGCTTTTCTGACTCATTGTTTTGTTGGTGACACCTTCCAATTGTAGACGTTACGCTTGTTATGAACAAATCTTAAAACTTCTCTCTATCAACCCCTTGAAAACTGGGATAGTTTCCATTGGTATCCATTGTTTTCTTATTCCTCATTCCTTATAAATGAATTATTGTGTGGAGTATAATATGTCAACTATAAAAGAATGGAATTTACTCTCCATATGTGTTTATTTGTGCGTGTCCTGTGCATTTCTTAAAACACGCTTATTAAAGTATTAACCCTGTTCGGTTGAGTCAATGTTCACGATTAACCGCCAGGTGCGAAATAGTACACCTTCCACAATAAACGGGATGAATCCGAGAAATCAGTTGGTAGGCAGCGGCGAGAACCTGCAGGCCGTCTCTCCTCCCCGGCTGACCGACTCTGGTCTATAATGAATGGTCGGTTAAAGACATCGTGTCCTGACTAATGGCAGAACCGTTGTAAGTGAGAATTTAGCAAAAGGGAACGATCGGTCTTACCGCCATGAACTCAGCACTGGAGCTGACAAACTCTCTGAAGCAGAGCAGGAAGTTCTCTTCTGTTGGGAGAATCTGGGCCAGCTAAAGAGAAAAAACGACAAGGGAGTGGTGAGAACACATGGTGATCGGGTTGAGATGCCGGGAGGGAAAGGATGGAGACTAGGTAGCTTTTTGTCTGCCTCAAATGGCCAACTCGGACATAAATAATAGAGAAGCCGGGCTGTGCCTAGGTAGGAATTCTTAAGAAATCAAATTTAGGTTCAGACAAAGCCTTCGCAACAACTGAACCTTTGACTAAGATTTTCCATGCGGTAGGTGTATTATTGATATCACAGAAGGGCCTTCTTTTTGCCTTTATGTTAAATCCTGATCTGAAAATAGTAAAATCGAAGGAGAGCAACATAACAAACTGACACTCCAATGAGACCATCATAAAGACTGTATTTATGAAATCAATCTGCTATTGATCAAGTCTTGCACTTTATTGCTCCGGCTGTGAGTTTTCTTAGCTTTTCCTCTTCCTACTCGCTACACAAATAGAAGTGGCATCAATCCAATTCAAATTAGTTAATACTTTGTCTATATTATATATTGTACAACATCTCACTGACACAAAAAAGGACATTTTTATTGAAAACCTAAAACAAGGAACGATCTCCAGGCCTTACCTCTGACATCTCAATTCGTCCGTCTTTGTTCTTGTCGAAGTTCTGCATGAACTCCTTCATCTTTTCTCTGAATATGGGGTTTGTCGGGTCCTGGAAAACATTTGTACTTAACACAAGTGAAACACGAGTGGCCATGTCTTGCATGTGTTTAATCTTCAGTCGTTGAACTCACCACCCCAGCTCCTCTCCGGGCCGTCTCCAACTCCTTGAAGAAGTTCTCCAGCTCCTTCCCCTCGATGTAGCCATTGCCTGGGAGACACACATAGCCATGAAGCTAAGCTAATGCACGCCAGGTGCATTTCAGTGTCGCTAGAGTAAAGTGTCAAACCAGATGCGCTTGATTTTGACCCAGCGTTTATCCAAACGTGAGCCTTTGAACAGCGACTCTCATCCTTCCCCTTCGGGCACAACAGATTAGACCAGCGATTCCCAAAGTGTGGGCCGCGAGAGGTCATTTACAATAAATGAATAAAATATTTTTAATTTTCAATTTTGAAAAGTTTGAAATTAATATAAAAATATGTCAAATGGGGCGCCCTCTTGTAGTATTAAAGTGAATACATATGAGCTCCGGAGAAAATGGTATACAAAACATACATTGTCAGTTAATACATTTTTAATCGGTTAAATTCTTAAGGTCATTTAATCATCCCTAGTTTTTCTTGGTTTACAAAGGTGATGATACACGGGACGGCTTCTTTTATTCCACAGCGATCACTCCTGCTGTCAGCTGCTGGGACGAATCCACGTGGATAACAGCGCAGGGTGAATTTCTACCACCTTCTTTTTTTTCCACATGGGCTTGTGAAAGCGGGGATATTTTGTCAAGACCAACTGATGTTTTAAAAGGTTTCAACCTTGATTCACAGAATACTGTCAGTATTTTGGATAGAAAAGTGTCACTTTTATCCACAGGGGTCCATCCTAAGAAGATGTCCATCACATGTCTTAGATTCTGTCATTAAAGATTTAGCTCCGGGACAATAAAGTCGATTGTCTTCTTATCTTATTTCATGCTGCTCTGCTGCCCTGACAGTACCTATTCAGAGGACAAACGAGTGTGCCCGCTTCACCCAGGTAGTCTGTGAGCCCGTGCCAACATCCCATCAACAAGCCCGCTGAATGGATGGACAGATGGCTCCAAACGATGTGACTAGCTGCTTCAATGAAACCCTGGAAGGCAGAGCTGCCTCATTAAACACTAACGAAGATTATTATGCCATCAACTTCCCCTCTTCTTTCTAGCTCCCTCTCTCGCCATATCCAACCAGCAGTTTGGCTTTGTGCGGCTATCCGTGTGTGTGTGTGTGTGCGTGTGTGTGTGCGTCTGTAGCGGTGTTGTGTGAATGGGTTCCTCAGCAATGTTGCTGTTTCAATAAGTGGAACGGTAAAAAGGCCTCGCTGCTATCGAGCCTCCCTCCTGTGGGTCTTATTGACATTTGGCGCTCTGGAGGGGAATGGCCCGCTTGATAATTAAACAGACTATGATGTGATTAACTACAAGGCAAACTACATGAAATGGAGAAGAAGAAAAAAAATAGATTTATGAGCAGATTACTCCAGAGCGCTCGCACACCTCCAGTGATCGCGGCCAGAACATCTGTTTGTTCTGCGCTTTTTCATATCGGCAGGATGAACGCTTGCGTTCCCATTTAGCCTCTTAAGACACTACAATGTGCTCGAGGTACATTTTTTTCTCTGAAATGTTGCAGTAAACTGGCCCAAGCACACACATAAATCATCCCTTCCCTGAAGATACGGCTCATGGCTGCCTTCAGCGCACTTCCCCGTCACTCAACCTAAATGTCGCAGAGCCAGTTTTATATGTCGTAATGAGGCGGCTCCCATCGACACGGGAACATGAGAGGTTCCCAAAAACACTTTGGGCCCAAATACAGCGTTTTGAATGGAGGCTTGTTACAATCCCAGGAGAGCCGCTTGATTCTAAAATTCAACGCCAGTGGGAAGCTGTGCACACTAAGGGCATACTTAAGTGCATTTGCCTTTCAAAGTGCAGCCCTGTCTATTCAAATATTTTGTGATGAGACCGCGGCTGGGTCATTTCAGGAAATGGATTTTGCTCGATGCCGCCAGATTTCCATACGCAGGTTAATAAAAAAAACAATTGACAGCCAAATCGCTATAATTAGCAAAAGGAACTTCAGTTGTTTGCGGCTTTGAAGCGCATGAATAGAGAAGGCCCGACGGAGACAGAGAGACGAGAGGGACGCAGAGCGGAGTAACTGCGAAAGACGCAATCCAGATGAGACTCGATCCTGGTGCCAACGGGGGAATATTCGGTTTCATCATCTCTAGGTGCATTGTCTCCTGTGTATTTTCATCCGCAACTCGGGAGATGTTTACTCAATCTGAAAAAGCAAATTGGCTCTCCTCTCTCTTCCTGCCGAGCCGGGAGACACTCCCAGTAATGAGAGCAGAATTTAAATGCCGTGGCCAAATCTGTTGATGCTCACTGGTTGTATTTGATTTGTAAAGCGGCTCGTCGCAAAGCGCAGTATGTAAAGCACCTCGGGACTTTAAGGCACCTGGGTGGTAGGAGTGACATCCTGGCAAGGGGGGGAGAAAAAAAAAGATGTAAAAACAACAAAAGCTCGTGGCAACTTTGTCTGCACATTGGCTCATGTGGAGGAGCCCAGCTGCTGAGCCCCACACAGACCAGCTCCTGATTTCCCCGCGGAGAGCATTTCAGCATGTGTGCAAGCGTCAAAACAGGTCGCAGTAACAGTGGAATCCCCAGAGCCTGCGTGTGAAACAAATATTAGACGCACACTCACCTTGCTTTCAAGGTGTGTTTTGGAGCATCTCCTTCCTGATCATCAGTTTAAATAAATACCTTTAATCCACAGAAAAAGGATTTCCCCAATCACACGATTGAGTGTTTTACAACGTTTGATGAATATGTTTGAGGAAGAAAGAATACATGCACACAGACATGTTTTTCAAGAGCCCCAAAGAAAGACTGAATTGAAAAATCTGTGCGGGACGCTGAATAAATTATATTAGAGGTCTAAAGCACGGGGCTATTTCACGTTGACAGATATAACATCTCTATGACATAAATGCATATTCATACCACGCTATATGTCCACTGCATTAAGACCATCTTAACATGAGGAATCTTACTGATGGAACCTAAATAAGCCAGTTTTTGATCAGAAATCGGCAGTAGTCAGAGCCTACACGTTAAGGTAACCTTACAAAACCTTAATTACATGACGAAACACTTCTTAATTAACATTAACAGTGATCCGCACCTTGCACATTGCACATTTTAAACATATACTTTAGATAATTGAAAACAATATTTGATTTGAAGGCTTATTGAGAAATCATAATGTGCAGTTAAATAAAAAATACATTTAATGAAATTAGCTGATACAACGTGGTGTCGGGAGCATTTTAAAATTCATTTTAACGACGTATAACTTAAATCAATATCAGGTGTGATATAGGCTGATAAACACGACGGTTAAACACGAGAAGGTCGCATTAGACTACTTTGCTCCACAACCACACAAGAAGACAAAGAGTATTATCTAATGAAAGACAAAATAGACGCAATGAAATTCAGAACGCTATATTATGTTATGGGTGATTTTTCCTTTTCCTGCGGTTTTGTAATACGCAAAAATAGTTTGTTTTATTCGAGGTATTTTTCTCAGAGGAATTTGTCCGCGCATCTTCCCGTGTAATCATCGTCAACCTACCTTCAATCTTCAATAGCAGTGTTATTATCTGCAATCCACTGTTCTCTCCTGACTTGCAATTACTTTTAGGAAGAAAACACAAAGTGTCCTACCGTCGGAGTCGAAATGTTTCCAAATGTCGAGGAACTGGGACGCGGTGACCTCGGCCAGGTGCAGGTGAGGAGGCTGCTGTGCTTTGTCGGCCATGATGCTTCTTTTGAAAGGATGCTGCTTGCTGGGTCAGAAAACAGAAAAAGATTTCCAACCGCTAACTTTTCTGTGTCTCTTGTTCAAACACACCCCCTCACTGTGGCCCCGGCGCGCCGCCCGCCGCTTTTTAACCCCGGCGGAGCAGCGGCAGTGGCGCCGCTCCGCCGCCGGGGGCGCGCTTGCACGGAGCAGAGCGTCATCTGAGTCAGCGCCCCCCCCCTCCCCCCCTCTCTCTCTCTCTCTCTCTCTCTCTCTCTGATGTGGCTCTGTGTGATAGGATGTCTTGGGCACTGCAGTGGACAGACTGAGTGTATAAAAGAGAGAGAGAGAGAATGAGAAAGATGCAGATAGTCAGCAGATCATGTGGTTGTTGCATCATCATGCTTTACAGTAGATCCCATGTGTGTGTGTGAGTGTCTGTGATTCAGTCCACATGTATGCATGTGTGCGTGTGTGTGTGTGTGTGTGTGTGCGTTCCACCCTTACATCTGTGTGTGTATCTAAGCGTGCAGCTCCCAGAGCCGTTCTGCACACTCTGTGAGGCTTTGAAGACTTAATTAGAACGCACACATTAATCACATTTCCCACCCTGCCTCCAGCCAGCAGTGATTAGCCCACAACATAAATGTAAATTCTGAGAAGTAAAAAAAAAACTTTTTCATTAATGGCCCGGCTGATGTGTAGAGGGTAGTCAAAGCCGCTGGATCCTATTAGAAGAACGATATTTAATAAAAGTAGTCCTATATATTTCTTTAATTTACTCCAAGAGGTAATAATATTTCAGGATGAAGTAATATGACTGTAATGAGCAGAAGGGCAAGTATCCCTTAAAGCATTTTCCTGCTGTTGGGTAGAAGAAAAAGAAAATCAATACTATTTTTCAACTGAATTACAGGTCATAATAAAAACAGTTTCATGTGGTTCATTTAATTACATATAAATTTCATTGTAGCTAAAACATGTCTGTTGTGAAAAGGCAACGTTTCACGCTATCAATTGCATCCTTGAAATTGTGTCAACTTTATGGCGGCCAAGACAGTCATGCAGGTTCTATTTGTTCTCACAAACACATCTAGATGAACCAAGTACCATGAGATTCACTTCTCATGCATTATTATTTATTATTATTATTATTTGGGAATTCCAACCAACCCATTTTGTGTGAAATTGATTTTGTTGTTATAAAAACTGCATCTCCTCACTCAGATGGTCTGAGCTCCACAGACACCTGCAGGTCCAAGTGCACTGGTTTAGACCCGGAGCTGCGCTGACATCTGCGGCCCGGGACCACGTGCTTGGCACGACCTTGGCAAATAATTACGCGTCTCTACTCGAACCGAGTCGGCACCGTCATGCATATTGATGCACACGTAGCAGTGCTGCACACTGCAAGGCACCCGCGCTAAACGAGTCCCAATCGCCATCGGGAGAAGCGCTGCGCTCACATGGCCATGCACCAGCTCGCGTGCACGGCAGTGCGCGTGAGCAGCACGTGTGCGTGTGACAAGTGTTCTTAAGAAAGTCAGAGGTTATTTCCTCAGCGGCTCTTTTCACTCTGTAAACGATCACTAAACTGGCTCGGCGACAACAGCTGGTTTTAACGTTACATGTGGCCCGTCGGCAGCCTGCGGGGACTTTAACCACCCCCCCCCCTCTGGTTCTAGACTCGTCTCTACCCCCATGCAAAGCAGGGGAGCCGGCTACTTTGCATCCTCCACCCTCCTGTTCTCCACCCTCCCGTCCTCGTGGAGGGTGCGCGGGCCTCTGCAGTCCAGCGCAGCGCAGGTGTTGCGTTTGCGCCGCCTCGTTCATTTGTATGAATATTTCAGCTCCGCAGCGGGCCGCGCCTCTACGTGCATGAATTATGGAGCAGACGTTTCCACTTCGTCTCACACTCACAGCGTCTTGGTCTGCATGAGGTGTGTTTAAAGTGAAGGATTGCGATAGGAGAGGTGAGGATAGAGAGAGAGGACGTGTGTGTGTGTGTGTGTGCGTGTGTGCGCGCTTCTCCCTTATCTCCCTGATCTTGCCAATTATGGCCTCGTTCACTGTTCATCGTTATCGACGGTAGAAACTTGCGTTCTCCTTGTGAACAGCCGTGGGGAAGTCAGGTGATCCACTAGTCCACTAGCACACACACACACACACACACACACAAACACCCCCACAAACGCGTGCACTCACTTATGACAGAAAAAACAGCTTCCAAATGCTATCTGCACGTTTTATTTGACAACAGCAACATTTTGCATTAAAATAAACTATGTTTGCGTCAATACTGACATTGTGGGTTTACTGTTTGTGAATAAACTGAGACCTGGAAAACAAAAACATTTAGTAATTTTTCAATCAAATAAATGAAAATCGGAAAAAAATGCAACATGGAGTAAAGGGAAATACTGATCATGGATCAGGCATCTTAAAATGGGTCATCGTGGCGCCGAGAACCACAAGGTTCGAGTCCCGGCTGCCCCATGTCCCATGTCCGGGGAGCAATTGTAAAAAGCCACAGGTTAGAAATGTAATGTAAGTCGCTTTGGATAAAAGCGTCAGCTAAAATGACCTGTAAAAATGAATAACTTACATAACAAAAGAGATGTTTATTTTGCATGCAGCAGTTTAAATTCAAATTTTACATTTTGGTGATAGCAGCCGTCACTCTGAGCGGAATTCCTCTTTACGACTTCTGTCAGCCTCTTGATGTTGAGCCTGATACAAACGGCCAAATAGGTGGACTGCAGATTTGATCTTTGGAGCTCTGATGAATGAGACGGTGGAGGGGACCTGGCAGGAGGATCCTGTCCTGATATCACAGGGCGATTGTTTCTAGCGTTCAAATAACAGAGATACAAATGCTGTAATGCTGAGGGAAAATATCAGTACTGCTTGGTGTGGTTACAGGTGGACAAAACCACAGTGAACTACGCTTGTCTTTCAACCAGCAGGAGGGTGAAATGCTGCGTTTCAACCAGTCACCCTTTAAGGCAGTGGTTCGCAAAGGTTCCTTCTTTGTTTTGAATTTATTGCATTATATAAACTTATAAAAAAAATGTTTTCTTTCTAAAAATACACATCATTTGATTTCCCCAGCTTTCAAAGTTTATTTTTCAGTTGGTTTTACTGAATAGAAAAAATGTAAAAGAATGTTCTTTAGATTGCTTCAACTTTGAGACAAATTAATCTTATTACATTCTTGACTATAGAAGTAAAATGAAATTAAAATGTTAAAATGGATGTTAAGAGCAGAGCAGCAACTCACATTTCCCCATTTAATAGTAGGATTTTCAAACTCTATTATTTTTCAGGATGTCACAATGCTACACGAAAAATTATATTTGAAATTAAAACCAATACTAAAATTTCAGATTATTGGCCAACAGCTAATTATTTAATTTTGTAGATTTGTAGATATTACACCTCTGAGAAATAATTTGAGCAAACTGCCTCCATCAAAGTGATTCATAAGGACTGGATCCCGGGTTGTGAGCATCTTCTTGTGGAGCACTGAAGAGCAAACTACACACATTTAATATTTCCAACGTTATTCCAATACCGTAGACTTTTCTAGCTATCACATCCTCATATCATATTGACATTCTAAATATTTGTTTGCTTCGCTCCATACCTCGAACCAAGATACGAAATTGCAATACAAAAATACGTGACAACTTGCCACACATACTTGACCTGGTCCCCTCCCTTTGTTCAACGCTAACGACTTTATTGCAGGACTGGAAATGTGTTTTGTCTGCACGTATCAGATGAAGGTGCTAGATGTTGGCGATGAGCTGGCTGACGAGCCTCTCCAGGTCCTGGGTTCTTCGCTGGGTGGTCCTCAGCACCTCCTCGTGGTTGGCCTTCTCAGCGCTGTCGTAGTCTGTCACGACCTTGTTGGTGACAAGGGACAGACCCAAGACACGCAAGCCGCAGTGACGAGCCACCACCACCTCTGGAACTGTGCTCATGCCTAGAAAGAGGGGAGAAGTGGGTCTTATGAGCGTGATATTTATCGTATAATATTCATAAATGATGTGGTTTGGTATTGTATTTTTCGCAAAAATGATGAGACTTGTACGAGAAGCTTCCCAAGCACATTACATCGATGTTGCAGGAAACTGCTGTAAAGCGATAAAACATCTGTACATCTAAGATGTGCTTCTTTGTAGTCTATATTCAGAGAAAATGTAGTTTCGCAGAGGTCAAGGGAAAGTGTTTAGGAATAGACGTTAGGGGGTAATTCTTTGGACACTTCTTGTCCCTCATTCGGCCTGCTTACCTGCAGCTTACCGGGTCTTACTTTCTTTGTAAGTCAGTGACTATTTACACCACATCAGTTCCTCTTTCTTTCGTCTTTGTTTGTCTATTAACACTGAAACTGACAGCCTCTGCGTTTTGCGTCCTTCCTGTCTGTCCTCCTCCAGGCAAGGTGAAATATATTTTCAAACTTGTTATTTGATTAATTTTAGGGCTGTTTTTAGGCAGCTAGCTTAGCCTGGCGGTTCGTGAAAGGGGTCCGTTTGCCTTCTATTTGACACATGGACGAATTCCTCCGCTGTACGTCGCGCCTATGTTAGTTTTACTTCCAATGCAAAAAGATCTCTCCATCTTAAGGTACCGTCGAGGTCTCTTGTGTCTGACTGACTGCAGCTAACGGTCAACTTTACTTCCGGCACACTGGAAGACGTGGAAGAAATATTAAAATATTTTAGTCTCGACCACATCAACGGCATAGATTAAAGCCCTAATTCATTTAGATCAAATAAACTAAAACATGATTTGCATTTGAACCCTATCTTGAAGAAATAGCAAAGCAATGAACTAAAAAGTGGAAATACGAGTCAGACTTGCAGTGGGCTATACTGTACAAATAAGACCCATATTAGCTATTGGTCAATATTGGTCCAGGGAAATAGGGGAAGCTCTAGATGGAATTGACGAGGTTCTGGATGTTTATCTATGAGACGTATTGAGAAAGCTGCTGACACATTTCAGATAACTCTTTTGGTGCGAGCTGCCAGTTTACAATATGAGATCATGAAGAGAAATAACATCTGCGGAACAGATGAAGCTCTACGCTGCACTGCCCAACAAATTTTGGCAGGTCGGCGTCGCCAAATCTCGCTGCTCACGTTTCCCACTGCTGGAGCGCTGCACAATTCAAATGCCATTTTTATTTGTTCAGGTCGTTCCATCTGTTCCAATCCGAAACTATGAATTCCAATCTGTTTAAATATCCCGGAGCTGTTCCGGATACACTTTCCAGACACATCAGTTTCGCTTTCAGTGGGGACGAGAGAGCCGTACTAACCGACACAGTCAGCGCCCAGCATCTGCAGGAGTTTGCACTCTGCAATGGTCTCGTATGACGGCCCAGCCAGCATGCAGTAAACGCCTTCCTGCAGGAAGCCGCCGCAGCCCTGCTCCTCTGCTGTCTGCCTGGCCACAGCCCTCAGGTCACGGTCATATGCGTCCGACATGCAGGGGAAGCGCTCTCCAAACCTGGAGACACGTTGAACAGCAATGAAATGGGGGGGATGTGGCCGATGCACGAGCTTGACTATCGTAGTCGTGCCTCGGCGTTAGCAGGCGTACCTGATGTCGTTGTGTCCACACAGCGGGTTCTGCCCCGCGAAGCCCGGCATGTTGATGTGATCCTTAAGGATCATGATGTCGCCCACGTTGTAGCTGCCATTAAGTCCTCCCGCAGCGTTTGTCACGATCACAGTCTCTACGCCCAGGAGGTAGAAGACCCGCACCGGGTACGTCACCTGGAGGGACAAATGCGCTGCGATTCAGACACAAGAGGACGTCGTTCTGGTTGTCGCTTTGTCAGTGTTTTGGTTCGTTTAGAAAAAATATATAAAATAACTTAAATCTGGTGTCACTCTGCTAGTGTTGCTTGTACAAACTGATTCAAAGTAAGAAAGTACATCGGTAATATTGTCAAATGTACCTTAGTTGGATAGCAACACAAGTTCAACTCATTTGGTGATTCCACCGGAGGAATTCCATTGGTTGTATCTCTGTAAAGTCCCCACTGAGCACTGGAGCGTCACAATGCATCTGACTTTCTATTACTGTATCTAAATGGAATGTTTGATTCAGTGGGGTTATATGGATCGTTCCCTGTGAAGGCACATCAAAGCTGCGAATACGAAATCCAACCAGGACACAGCGTCTGCAGAGGGCAAAGGTCATCCCCGTTAACCACACACTAGTTTTTGTTTTTTTTCTTACCGCCATCATGATTCTGCAGCGTCATCTAACACACATGGTAAATTGTTAGCCGGTTGTGAGTTATGATTTACACCAAGTCCTGATTGAGGATCATGTGGAGCTTCCCTCTGTCACACAAACAACTAAGTTAAGTGTTTACACACGTCCATGGTTCAATGATTAGAACCACACCAAACAAAAGCTGTGAATGTTTTGCTCATAATGAACGACAAAGTCAGAGTTGAAACCGCCAGCTTTGGCTTAGTTATTCTGCATACTGTATAATTCGCATCAGCAAGTTCTCAAGAAACCAAGAACAAGGAAATTCCTTATGAAGAAATTTAAAGAAGTAAAACAGATACAGCTGCATGACTCACCAAGCGGTTTGCACATGGATGTCATTCAAGATGGATTCAATCATCAATTCATGTATTTACTTTCAGCTTAAAGAACACTAACTTATGTGAACCCAGTATACGAACAATGTAAATCTGAGACACAATACATAAGGTTTAATCAAGGCTAGCGGCATGGATGGCAGAAGTGGCTGCTCCACCACTTTGGTGCAGACTGCTTATGTCCATAACTTTAAAAGGACGAGATGATACCTTGAATTTTTCTCCAACACAACACAAAGCTGCACGTTGTGCGACTTTTATTCTAATACCGCAATATCTATTACATGGGTCATTTGATGCACACATTCACCTCCTTTTCCTTTAACAGTTGGAATACTTGAAATAATTGCTTCATCAACTCCTAATTTCAATGGTTAAGACTAAATGCCTTCAAGCAAATGTTAGCAGGCTAACCTAATTACTGAAAATGAATGAAAAGCATTTTTACTGTGAGGAGACTTACCTAAGCGTCTCGCTATTGCCACATCACGCAGTCCGTGGTACGTCTACGGGCTTTTAATCTTGTTTTTTTAAAATACAATTGTGTGTACAATTGTGGTCGTTCACAGCTCGTCTCGCACATGAAAACAGCGTACCGTGTGTATGTCGTAACCCTCGTAGAAGTGGAATCTCCCCTGCATGCAGACGCAGTCACGGCCCTGCAGGCTCCCGAACACCAGCTGCCCGGCATGGCCCGGCACTGCACAGCACACATTCCGTATGAACAGCTGCTAGCATGCTGCTGAAAAGTTACCAATCGCATGAGTATGAGATAATAAGCAAACTGTCAGGGAAAACTTACCAGTGCTGGTGGGAAAACGTGGTATATCCTCGTAAGGGAACACGGCCTTGTCACCCAAGAGGTCAGCCAGTCCGCCCAGGCCTGAGCCACAGATGATGGCTATTTTAGGACGCTGCTTTGTGTGGGCCAGCAGCCAGTCTGCTGTCTCCTTGTACTCTTCATAACTGTATCTGGAGACAGCGGGAAGAATAAGGATTCGCGTTCAATCTTACCAAACCATAAATCATGACTACTTAACATTATTTCCATTTTAGGACACTGTCTTTACAGAGTGAATAGGAACATGAACTAAATTACAGCTAATTTAGGGGGCAACATATAGCGCTGTCTCCTCTATAGGTAGGATAATGTGAAATAAAAGTACGCCGCTAAAATATCGTCTAGAAAACAGCAAGGGGTTATTACAGCATAAGTACTGCAATAAATATTCAGTATATTTTGTGTGGAAGAAATCAAATGCACATACTGTACACAAGACACTAAAATGTGCTGTCTTATGATCAAAATTTTAACGTGCCGCAAAAACACACTGGTCCACACCTAGATGAAAGCCATCCCTTCAATAGATACTGATTGTTTTTTTTTCTAACCACCAACAACTTAAAAACTGCTGACAAGAAAATGAGTTTAATTCAGCATACTGTGCATTTTGGGTGGATATTTTAAATGTCACAAGGGTTAATTACTGGTATAATCCTTTCTTTCTTTACCATAATGACAAATGAAGAAACTCCTAAAGCTACTGTCCCTGTTGATAACAGGAGGGGAAGAGACTTGACATTTAAAGTGCACGGGACGGAAGATTGTGTAGGAATAAATACAACATTGAGCAACCTACATTTACACCTTTTTTTGCCATGCACAAGCCATATTATTTATTAGGGAATCCTATTCCATCGGAAAAGCCTTGAGGTCCCACATTATCTAGAGTCTCGAACAGTCTTCCTGCATTGAAATATGTTGTCAATGATCTCTGTATGCCTCGAGGTCTGTTAATAAAACCGCATTACACTTACACTTTGGACCCTTTGACACCAGACAAATTTGCAGGAGAGCTTCATAATCTTCCAACATTGTCACCGTGTTCCAAAACACGTGGAAGAAGTAAATGCACTACTGAACTACTGCTTGAGATCATTTTTGAAAATGTTGTTAAGAATATTGAAATTTAATTTACATGTTTTACTGTAATTAGCTAAGATTTTTGCAGATTGTTTTTCCAAAAGCTATTTAGACGTGTATTTTTTTGGCTGGTGGGACTCATAAGGAGTTATTATATAGAACAGTCAGCCACGGGCCTTTGCGTTTAACTAGAAGCAGGAGTGGAGCTGCGGGGCTCGCGCGCGCGGGAGCAGCCGCACGCGGAGCTCTCCGTGGTGCTGCGTGAACTTCCGGGACGGGCCCCAGGCTCTTTGGCAGACGCAATTTCCTCTCGGTTTAACAAGCCTGAGCTGTTGCAGAGCCACGGCGTTTAAAGTAGAGACACAAGTCTGGCCTGTTAAACGAGGGGGCGTGCTGTTACATTCTTTCAAGAACATACGATGCGTCCACCACCTGTAACCCGCGGTTACGTCAGACGGAAAGAAGTCATCTTGGCAGGGAAGCCCTTATAGTGGGCTACAAGTCCTCGGAATGAAGCTCTAATGTTACTCTAGCTCCGGCTAACATCAGCAGAAACCCCACAGAAAAATGCGTTTCAGATAATGAGACCGGCCTTATTCTTTCAACACGACTGGATAGCCTTTAATGTAAGTAAGCTACGGGGTCGCCATGGCGACATTACGCTGCGGTCCACCAACGGCCAGCCCCCTCTGTCTTACCTGCACGGACTGGTGGAGGGTGCGGCTTCCATATCTGATGACGGTTGGGACCGATTAAGCGATAAGACGCGGTTGGTGTCGTGTGTGGCAGAGGCAGCCCGTGCTGAGTTCAGGGTGGTGGAGCAGGAGCGGCTGATGGAGACACTGCTGCGGATGACGGAGAGCGGCGCACAGCGTGCTGCGCGCTGACGTCACTGCGTCCAGGATAAAGGGGCTGGGCCTAAGCCGACTGTGCCGGTGCTTTTCTACAAAACTGATTTTGAGTCACTGAGTTTGGTTAAATTCTTCAAACCAATGCATGGCATGTGCCTGGACTAGAACACGTTGTAAGCTAATAAAAATTACCCCCCTCTCATGCATAAAAAAAACACATGCTCGCACAACAGGCTGCACGACAATTCAAATGCCGACTCATGAGTTCGCAGGAAACAACAGTGACAAACACAAAAGCTGAGTACAAGAGCTGTTTAACGACTGTGAACCTTTACGTCTAGATAAACATTATCCACTATGTTATAATGAAACATCACATACAATATGTACATGTTTAAGACTTTATTGGATGTTGTAATCATTTTGCAAAAAAAGATGTTCAGATTGAGTCGCGTGTGAAAGGTATTCATAAGTGAGGTTCAAAGATTAGTTACCTCACTAAGATACCGGTCCAAACATATGTCATGAACATAGTCAGTCAAGGGGAATAAATGCGTGGAGATTTGTAGATCCATTAAAAAATATCCTGCTGTGTCAGCATGGTTGTTCAAATCCCTGTTAGCTCACTCTTGTCCTTATAATGACCCTTTTGCATGTGTGTGTGTGTGTGTGTGTGCAAGAGAGGGTCCCTGACTGACAAGGTCTTTTGACAGAATTAAGTTATCTCATGTGAATTATAGATATTATTATTATTTCCACATGTTCAACTTGTATGAAACAGGCTATATTTGGTTCAAACTGTGCTTTTAAAAAGTTAAATTCCACACGTTTATTAACAAGTATTAACAGTAACATAGCTTATGATTGTTTTTAAGTAAACCTCAGAAATGGTATACTTGTACATTCGTTGAGTTTGTCTAGGTGACGTTACACTGTAAAAACTGCGATTGGCGTTAATTAATATCTACTAAATAAATAATAGTAATTGTTACATAATAAAAAAGACTAAGTACAGTTTTGAATTACATTGAGCTGAATATCAGAAATGCTGCTTATTTATTAATTACATGTTACTTAAATGTGCTTGAGTAAAATCAGCTGTGAATCACTGAGTAGACTTTAATCATATTTTATGAGTAAAGTTTAATATGCAGGAAAATTATGAATTTTACTCATTTAGAGTACGTTGTTTTCAATTGAGTGACACTTCCGTGCCACGCATTTTGAACCACGTGGACATCCGCTCCACAAGGGATGCTGTTCTCCTGAAGGTAAGATCGGTGTAATTATTGTTACTGAACGAACGCATTAAAACCAAGTTTTTGATGCAGTTTATCATTGTTTTGCTCTTCTGTGAAGTTAACAAACATGCCAACTTTGCTGCGCTGTAAATGTGTTTAAGTCATTAAGCTAACGTTAGTGGTTTTATGTTGTCATGTCGTTCCAGCTAACCTAGCTAGCTAGCTTGGTTAGCTTTAGCTTAGAAGCAGCAGCACACACAGAGACGGATTACGGGTGATGTTTGCAAAAGTAGAAACAAACATTATTGCTTCCAAAGTTTAGTAAAGTAAGTTAATGAGGAATATGAGTTATATGAATATCCCTGCACGTCGTTTAGTACGTAACTTTAACATGACAAGCTGTTGAAAGCAGGCGGGTTTGACCAGGTGGCTTTAATGGTCAGTGAAACTAACTGTAAACGTTAACGTTACATTTCTGGAGAATAGTCAGTGAAAGAAACTAACCAAGAAACCTGAGGTTATATTAAGCTACAGTGTGTTGATGTGTTTTGTGCACGCTGTGGCCGGTGTCTTGCTGACTATCAGTTCACCGGCCTTAGTAACACGTTAGTCCCGCAGTCCCCGCGTTCCCGGTGCTGAGAGGCAGCAGGAGACTCACGCCGCCCTGCTCTTTACGTGATGTAACTAACGTCGTGAGGCGAAATGTTTGTGTCACTCGTTATTTGCGTCTGTGCATTGACTTTGTTTGTAAACTACTCTGTGCGAACACAGCATTAAGAACCATGTGTACGCTTGTAATATGTGCTGCTCTAAAGCTGATTTCATTATTTGTCTTGCAGATCCAGGATGAGTTTCCCTGAATCTCAACGTGCAGCATGAATCAAAGTTCATGTCCGAGCAGGAGGAACCCACTCTCAATCTTCTCAACCTCTTCCACTCAAAGTGCAGCCATGGAGCTGAGGCTGAAGGCTAAAGGCATCCTATTCAAGGTTTCATTCATTATTATGTTTGCAAATGTTTTACTTTAGAATTTAAAAAAATTGAATATCACTTACATCTGCCAGAGGCAATGTTTACTCTCCAAAGAAAGTGTCATCTAACTGCATGCATTTTAGATTTTTCAGGTGCATCATTATTCAAATTTAGAATGTTACAATCACGTTTTACTTTGAATTACCTCATTGTGAGCTCACCATTTACATGGTATGTCTTAATCGTACAAAAATCAAGTGGTAAAATGTTGTGGTTTTGTGGGAGTTTATGAAGACTTCCTGGAGTCACAGCTGGATTTGTGGAATTTAGGATTGGAGTGGATCATTTTAACTCATAATGTTTGTTTTTTTCATTTCAGACATCCAGCATCTCGAGCATTACCACGACCAGAGATGCTGTCATTCAGGGTCTATCTTATAGAGACGATGGATCAACTCATAAAAGAGTGTGATGTAAGTTGAAGCACATGTTGACATTTAAAGAAAGTGATTTCTCTCATCTCTTCTACCCGTCAGGACTTGGAATGGTCAAATCACAACATACAATCATAACGTTATTTCTACTAGTAAGTTGTGGCAAAAGCCGCTGCGTTTTACAGTTTCATTGATAATAATTCAGATTAACTTAAATATTTATTGTCCTCTGGGTATGTGCGCACATTTTTGTATTCTATGACAGATTTTTTTTAATACTACTGCCGACATGGAGACTAAATGCTCGCCATTTCAATCTGATTACACCAGCTGTCTGAATTCAGAGTTATTGACAACGCAGCCAAGAGTCCCTTTAACATAGTTGCATTGAATTGGGTGACTTAGAGCTCCGGGAATGAGTTTATACTATCATATAGAGATCAGTTGACATATGACCAGCCTGTTAGTGAATGTATAATAAGATATTTGTGAATGTAGAAATAATTTGGTGGATGTTATTCGCCGCCGTCGCCGATCATTATAAAATCTCCGTCCCAAGGCAGGCCCTCAAGGCAGAGATGTTAGAGTTGATAAAAAAAGGGTTGGTTCACCAGGGGGTTTGTGAGGGGATGGACGAGGGCAGTGAGGCCTTAGGTGAAGAGTCTGGGGATGAAAAGACTGTGGGTGCACTGCTGGGTGATGAACAGGGTTTGGGGGCCGCTGCATTAGTGGTTTTACCTAGGGCCGACCTTTCGCCTCGTTCCTCTGTTGGGTCCAGAAGTGCTGCGGCTAGGCTCGAGTACCGGCTGGCTCGCCTAGAGATGGAACGAGAGGAGAGGGAAAAGGACAGACAATTTGAACTTAGAAAGAAAGAAATAGATGCAGAGAAAGAGGTGCGAATCAGGCAGCTCGAGTTAGAGGCGGGTGTTGGGGTTCCGTTAGCTCCCAACCTCGGTCGGTTTGAGGTGAGCAAGAATATTGCGGTAGTGCCGCCTTTCCGGGAGGCTGAAGTAGATTCATACTTTTCAGCATTTGAGCGTGTGGCTACGGCGTTGCACTGGCCACGGGAGGTTTGGTCCATCCTCCTGCAGTGCAAACTGTCTGGCAAAGCCCAGGAGGTTGGGGCGTCTCTCTCTCTAGAAGAGAGTGGGGATTACGAAATAGTTAAAGCAACTGTGTTAAGGGCCTACGAGTTGGTTCCAGAGGCATATAGACAACGTTTTAGGAACCACAAAAAGCCTCAGACCCGCACTTTTGTAGAGTTCGCCAGGGATAAAGAGACACTATTCGATCGCTGGTGTGCGGCTAGCAAGGTCAAGACGTTTGCTGAGATAAGGGAGCTGGTCCTTTTAGAAGATTTTAAAAACTACCTGACAGAATTGTTGTGCATTTAAACAAACAGAAAGTGCCGACATTGTCTCGAGCCGCTGTGTTAGCGGATGAGTACGCTTTGAACCACAAAATATTGTTTACGGCACCGCGACAAGAGGCTCGACCGCCAACAACGCCTACAACAGCATCTCATGCCAGCCATGTTTCTCTGGATGAGACCAGATCTGCACAGGAGACACGTGAGTGTTTTTATTGTCATCGTCCCGGTCACCTCATAGCGGTGTGTCCGGTTCTGAGAAACAAGAAAGCACCGTCACCGGTGCGATCGAAAAGCATAAACTTAATACATTCCATGTCTCAGACAAACAGCAATAATACAAACGAGGGTGGGGAGAAGCCAGATCAGGTGTATGCTCCGTTTGTGTCAGGTGGGAATGTGTCCCTTACAGGGGAACCAGTTGGCCAAATGAGCGTCACCATACTGCGTGACATGGGGGCAGCGCAGTCTTTAGTACTAGCAGACAGCCTGCCCTGGTCCCATGGGTCATACTGTGGGTCAAACGTCCTTCTACAAGGACTCGGAGCAACCCCCATGTCTGTACCACTGCATTGGGTCTGGTTAAAGTCCAAACTAGTGTCGGGGACGTTTTCGTGTTGGCGTGGTACCAACTCTGCCGGTGGAGGGAGTCACATTTCTGCTTGGGAATGACATTGCCGGTGGCCATGTAACACCCATGTTAGAGGTGGTGGACACACCTACCCTGGAACCTACGGACGACATTTTAGTACAGGCTTACCCTCATGTGTTCCCAGCTTGTGTGCTTACACGGGCCCAGTCCCGTAGGTTGGGAGACGAGGTGGACCTGTCAGACTCGATTCTTGAGCGTGTGAACGTGGAGCCAGCCCAGTCCAGTATTTCCACTTCAATGAAAACTGCAATAGGTAAGAGTGGAAGCGAATTCCAATTACACAATATATTGTCATCGATAACCTCACAGAGTATGATTAAGGCTCAGAAGGAAGACGTTAGTCTGAAGAAATGTTTTGATTGTGTAGTGATTTCTGAGGAAGCAAACACAAAAGAGCTGTCTTACTTCATGGAGGCTGGCGTTCTTATGCGCAGGTGGGCAGCGCAGGGTAACGTTCGGGGTTTAGGGGTTGTCAAGCAGGTGGTCGTCCCTAAACCATTGAGACAGCAAGTGTTATCCCTAGCACATGACCCTGCTTGGGCTGGGCGCCTAGGAATAACAAAGACTTATGACAGAGTCCTTTGCCACTTTTTCTGGCCAGGTCTAAAGTCAGATGTTGTGGAATTTTGTAATACCTGTCATGGATGCCAACTAACAGGAAAAGCGAACCAGGTCATCCCTCGGGCGCCACTGCATCCGATTCCTGTGCTGGGAGAACCGTTCGAACGGGTAATCGTGGATTGTGTGGGTCCTTTACCAAGAACGCGGAGTGGTAACCAATACCTTTTAACAGTGATGTGTAGTGCTACTCGGTATCCGGAGGCTATTCCCCTCCGTACCATCACAGCCAAGACTGTAGTTAAGGCCCTGATCAAGTTTTTCTCTACATTTGGCTTACCGAAAGTACTTCAGTCAGATCAAGGTTCAAATTTTATGTCAAAACTGTTTGTAACCTCCCTAAAAGAATTGGGTATTACTCACCAGGTCTCGAGTGCGTATCATCCAGAAAGCCAGGGAGCACTCAAATCAGACCAGCACCAGACCCTCAAATCGATGCTCCGAAAATACTGTATGGATAATCCAAATTGGGATGAGGGAGTGCCATTTGTGTTGTTTGCTAGTAGGGAAACAGTGCAAGAGTCGTTAGGTTTTAGCCCTGCTGATTTAGTGTTCGGTCATACACTAAAAGGACCGTTGAAGGTTCTGAAGGAAAACGTTTTGTTCCCCACGTCTGTCAGTGCCCCTAAGAATGTGATGGACTTCATTAGCCAGATGAGGGAGAGGCTACATGCAGCCTGCGCAATAGCTAAAGAGTCCCTCTCGACTGCACAGAAGCGTATGAAAATGCGTTATGATAAGGGGACGGTTGAGCGTTCGTTTGTGCCGGGAGAGCTAGTTCTAGCATTGTTTCCCGTTCCAGGGTCGTCTCTCTCAGCCCGTTTCTCAGGTCCATATGTGATTGATAGTAAGCTCAGCGATACTGACTATGTAATAAAGACCCCAGACCGTAGGCGTTCGTTACGGACATGTCACATTAACATGTTGAAAGCATACCGTACACGAGGTCCTTCTAACACTCTCTCCAATAAGCCCATCCAGCCCACTGTCTCTTCAGTGGCCACTGTTGCGCTGCAGGCGGGGGCGTACCTGGAGGATGACCCGGAGGACGGTCTGGAGTTAAGACATGCAGTGAAACCGGGTGAATGTATGGGTAATACAGAAATGTTGGGAAAGTTACCATCCCTTTTGAAACATTTGGAATGTGAGCAGTCTCAAGAGCTTGTGTCCTTGATTAACTCCTACCTCACCTTGTTTCATGACGTACCTGGATGTACCACGGTTTTGACACACGATGTTGATGTAGGAAACGCGACCCCCATCCGTCAACACCCGTACCGGGTAAATGCGTTTAAGAGGGAGAAGATGAAAGGTGAGATTGAGTACTTGTTAAAAAACAACATGGCCAAAGCCAGTAACAGTGCTTGGAGTTCACCTTGTATCCTAGTCCCAAAACCAGACGGCACATCCCGGTTGTGCACAGACTATCGGCGAGTTAATGGTGTTACTGCACCAGACTCTTATCCGTTACCTCGAATAGAAGATTGCATCGACAGCATCGGCTCCGCGGTGTTTGTCACGAAGTTAGACCTGTTGAAAGGGTATTGGCAAGTGCCTCTAACCCCTCGTGCCTCGGAGATTTTTGCGTTTGTGACCCCTGACAATTTCGTGCAATATACCGTAATGCCTTTTGGCATATGCAATGCCCCCGCTACGTTCCAACGCCTAGTAAATACTGTGTTTGCCGATGTTCCTAACTGTACCGCATATATCGACGACGTCGTAATATATTCGTCAACTTGGGCCGACCATATCGCTACGTGCGAGTTCGGAAAAGCTACAGTTACATACCTTGGAAAACAGGTGGGACATGGGCAGGTTCGGTTGTTAGCTAGCAAGGTGGAAGCCATAGCTAGTTTCCCTGCCCCTGTTACGCGCCGTGAGCTTCGCCGTTTCCTAGGTATGGTGGGTTATTACCCACGATCATTGATCTTTGGCCTAGGGTGCTCTGGTACCACGTACTCTTATGAACATCCTTATGTACGAACATGGTGTTTGTTATGGACAATCCGTGACTGGCACAGAAGTCCAGTAACAAACACCCGCTCGGGTTCAGATCAGGGAGGCCATTCCTCCCAATCACGCCTCTCCAGTTATCTCCATCGTCGCCCATGTGCGCATTGAAGTCTCCCAGTAGGACTATGGAGTCCCCTACTGGAGCCCCATGCAGGACTCCATTCAGGGTCTCAAAAAAGGCCGAATACTCTGAGCTGCTGTTTGGTGCATATGCACAGACAACAGTCAGAGTTTTCCCCCCCACCACCCGAAGGCGTAGGGAGGCAACCCTTTTGTCCACCGGGGTAAACTCCAATGTAGCAGCACTCAGCCGGGGACTTATGAGTATCCCCACACCCGCCTGGCGCCTCACACCATGGGCCACTCCGGAGTAGAATAGAGTCCACCCCCTATCCAGGAGTGTGGTTCCAGAGCCGAGGCTGTGCGTAGAGGTAAGCCCCACCAGATCCAACTGATAAAGCTCCACCTCCCGCACAAGCTCCGGCTCCTTCCCCCCCAGAGAGGTTACGTTCCACGTCCCCAGAGCCAGCATCTGCCGCCCAGGTCTGTTCCGTCTAGACCCCCCACTGTCACTGCCACCCTTGTAGCAGCGCACCTGACCCCATCGGTTTCCTCCACAGGTGGTGAGCCCATGGGGAGTAGAGTGTTGGGCTGCCGCGTCACTCCTTCGGGCTGTGCCCGGCCGGGCTCCGCGGTAAACCCGGCCACCAGACGCTCGCTGTCGGGCCCTCCATCTGGGCCTGGCTCCAAATGGGGGCCCCGGGCTTCCTCCGGGCCGGGTAACTCCTTCCCTCTTCCGTTTTTTCATGGGGGTCTTGAACCATTCTTAGTCTGGCCCCTCGCCTGAGACCACTTTGCCAAGGGTAACCCTACCAGGAGCACAAGGCTCCCGACAACACAGCCCTCAGGTTCATAGGGGCACACAAACCTCTCCACCACGATAAGGTGACGGTTCCCGGAGAGGAAATATGAATCAATTCCACCCAAATATTCCATTACTGTAAATCAATTCCATTAGAATATTAAGTAAATATAAATCAATTCCACCCAAACATTCAGTTACTGTAAATGAATTCCACCAGAATATTAAGTAAATATAAATGAATTCCACCCAAATATTCAGTAACTAAATCAATTCCACCCAAATATTCAGTAACTGCTAATCAATTACATCCAAATATGAAGTAAATGTAAATCAATTCCACCCAAATATTAAATAACTGTAAATCAATTACTCCAGAATATTAAGTAAATATAAATCAATTCCACCCAAATATTAAGTAATTGTAAATCAATTACTCCAGAATATTAAGTAATTATAAATCAATTCCACCCAAAAATTCAGTAACTGTAAATCAATTTCAATTAAATATTCAGTTAATGTAAATCATATTCATCCAAATATTTAGTAATTATAAATAAATTTCACCCAAAAATTAAGTAAATATAAATTCAGCATGATGATTTTCTTAGTAGACATCATGTCTACATCATGTAAAATTCATGTAAATCATGTAAAAAAACTTAGATTTAATTATTTCTTTCAATAATATTAGCATTACATTTTTTAGAGTGTACTTCATTTGTTCTAGAGTTTAGTTTAGGGAGTATTGTATTTTTTATTTAGTTGCATATCTAATTCTCTCATTAAGATCTCACAATTGAAATAAGATCTTCATAAAAAATATGTGCTGTTAAAAATATGTGCTGTTAAAAATGTACTGCGACAGAGGCCTATATAAATAAAACGTGTAAATTTGTATTATAAAGTTAAAATGAGTTCAGCCTCAATTTATAATAGAACAACCTCTACAGACACACCTAAAGTCTTATTTCATTATAAGTTGACAGAGGAAGAGCTGTCATGGCAGCATACTTTTTCCTGTCTTTTAGGGGCAGAGCGATAACTATTTAACCTAAACTCAAAACTTTGGGCTGAGTCAAAGGTCCATGCAAGACGAAATAGACTGTTGTATGATCTTTCATTATGGGAGGCAGCTTAGGTACTAGATATATGCAAACGAGAGAATTCTGCTAGAACGCAGGGGTCAGTGTAGCACTGTCAAATCCTAGAGCGTTTTGAGCCCTTTATGAACCATTTATAAGTAAATATCATAACATTTGTTTTTGTGAGTGAACCAGCACTATCAGCACTATCAAAGGCTAAGTAGATTCCATTTTTTTAAAGTAAAATCTTTTTAAAAGTAAATTAAATATTTTTTTACCTGGTACATTTTTTTCATCACACAGTACTTGCTTTTGCTGTTTTTAAAAGGGGAACTCCTTAAACAACTCTTACAATTCATGGTTTCCGTTCATTGATGTTTTTATCAAACTCTCCCTACTCTGAAGAACACTTTAAATTTGAAACTACAGATATTGCATCACAACACATACTGGAAGTTATTTCTGAAAGGCCCTGCCTTTGGGAGACATCTTCAGGACATCTAGCTCAAGAAAGAACTTCTGAAATGGTTCAAATTTAAATGGCCTCTTTGGGGATAACTCAGGTTGCCCTCAGTCGCATCATGGAGTTGCACCTAGAACTCAAAAACATAAAATATACACACACGCACAAGCCCCAAAGATACAGTCGGACAGAATGATCCGTAACACATGGTCTGTCAGCGTTGCTATTATCCTGTAACGTTAGCTAGGCATCACATGAGGAAGGATATCATTGTTTTTGATAATCGCTATGGGAATGTAATTAGCTCACTCAATCTAACACCTCTTCTGTTCTTGTCTCTTCCATGTCCTGTTGTCTTCTCTGAAGGCGTCTGTGGACAAAACGCATAAAAAATGACGGCCATTGCGTTAGACATAAGAACAAAGTGGGGAAAGAGCAAAGTGTCGAAAATGGTGAGTATATCATAATATCTGCTTGTAACAGAACAAGAAGTGCCCACCTGAAATGAAGCAGACCTTCACACTGGGGTTTTCTCATGAATAAACAGGCGCCCAAATTCTCACGACCTACGTTTTGGACATGGTCCCATTATTTTCAAAGAAGCTGCTTCAAACGACAAGATAGATAATCATTGCCCTGGCTTTTTACGGGGAGCAAAAATCAATGTGACTGCGGTGTTTGTTGCAATGACCTCAGCTCAGCAATTTTAGCCCTTTTAGGAGAAGGTGACAAGGGTCGGAAGTACTTTTACTTTTCTTGCTGTTAATTATATTAAATCATAATACGGGGGAGATGAAATCCAGCGTTCTGATTGGTTGAGAGTGAGTCACGGGGGGGGGGGGGGGGGGGCATTATTTAAGCAATAAGGTACGAGAGGCTGTACTTTATCGTGCAATAATGTAACACAGCGAAGGTACTGCAGGTGGGCCGCGAGAGGTCATTTACAATAAATAAATAAAATGGTTTTAATTTTCAATTTTGAAATGTTTGAAATTAATATAAAAATATTTTGGATTTAAATTACGTGTTATTCTTTTATCTGACCTATTTTTGATACGTTCGCTCGAAACGGCTGCTCATGTCCGCCTGTCGTTCAACAAAAGGCGCCGCCAAACAAAACAATGTCAAATGGGGCGCCCTCTTGTAGTAATAAAGTAAATATATATGAGCTCCGGGGGAAAAAAGTATACAAAACATACATTGTCGGTTAATACATTTTTAATCGGTTGAATTCTTAAGGTCATTTAATCATCCCTAGTTTATGTTGTCATCAGAGTTGTGATTAAAGGTTTGGGTGATTTTCAGATTTCAAATTGGGCCGCGGCATTCTTGAGTTTGGGAACCGCTGTAACAGTTCGGGCGCGTTGTTAGGCCTGACGCGCAGCGCTGTTCACATTGACCCGAGCGTTCCATATCACTGCGCACTCAAAGTAACAGGTTCGATTTTGCGTGACCGTTAGTTGACATTTCAGTTTCTAGCTCGGTGGCGATCGCCGAAAAAAGAACGTAAATCGCACAAATGATCGGTTTGATCGGTCTCGGGCAATGTCAGCTTCTGCAACCGTACCACATCTTGCAAGGAGACCCAATGCTGTTTAAATGCACGTACGGGGACTATTTAGGCTACTCAAATGCGATACACAACGTTTAGTGGCTAATACTTTTTTGTGCTGAAAGGTAGCTATTTGCTTACTATTTATAATTTCGCTGCCAACCGTATTATCCGCTGCGCTTCGGGCCTAACAACACCCCCGAACTGTTACATTATCGGATGATAAAGTACACCCTCTCGTACCTTATTGCTTAATTCAAGGTTAGTGGTAGCTCATTTTTAAGGCAAGGCAAGGCAATTTTATTTGTATAGCACTTTTCATACACAAGGCACTCAAAGTGCTTCACATTATAACATTTCATACAATAAAGTGAAATAAAATGCAGGAATTAAAAGACAATCAAAAACAGCAAATAAAATTATAAATTAAAATCTTATTTAAATTGTTTAATTAAAGGCAGAGGTTAAAAGTGCAATGAAGGTCAAATTGAGCAGAAGGCGAAGCTGAACATAAAAGTTTTTTAGTCTTGTTTTAAACGTGGTCAGAGTTGGGGCACGTCTTAAATCTTCAGGAAGTTTATTCCAGCTGTTTGTTGCTCAGGGAATCACTAACAGATTGGTGTCAGAAGATCTTAGTGATCTTGAAGGCTTATATAGTGGAAGCATATCAGTGATATACTTGCTACATTTTTGAGGTGGTAGTAGGCCGATTTTGTTACTGATTTGATGTGACTCTCCAAGTGTAAATCTGAATCCATAATAACCCCCAGATTTCTGGCTTTATTTGATGTTTTCAGGGACAGAGAGTGAAGGTGTTGGGTTACTTTAAACCTTTCTTTTTTAGCACCAAATACAATGATCTCAGTTTTGTCTTCATTTAGTTGTAGGAAATGTTGACACATCCAGTCTTAATCACTTGACAAACCAATATTTACTCAAGCAACGGTGTTGTCTCCAGATAACAGAGTGTATAACAAATACACACCTAACTGGCAGCCATTGAAAAATCCATATACCATAACCCCCACTGCTACATTATTCATTTAGATTTTGAGCTCACGTCCTCTGACCCAACCTTGTACTCGGCTAAGCGCAGTTATTGTCTCTGTTTCTGGTGCAATGATGAGGAGGTGCCAGATGATGGTGTGGGGACAATACTAACTACAGGATTGGTATGCGCATATAGTGATTTATTTAATTTTTTTCAGTAATGTTTGATTTGCTACCTCATTACTTCTGAATGGAGAGACAGAAAACGATGAAGACGTTGTGGTCTACGCAGGAGTGCCTGGCTTACACCAACGACATGCACCAGCTTCACATCATGGAACTGCTTGAGATGAGCGAGACTAAGTATTATAAATGAAATTATACTTCCATAAAAACAATTCTTTGAGAAACTTAAATATGTGTGTTATTGTTAAATGCACTGATTTATGTATATATCAATATTGTAACTGGAAGCAGCCGACTTTACAATGAGCTTACAATCCAATATTGGGTTAAATCCCTAATTTATATTTATTATTAACCAAAGGGTCTTTAGAAGCAGCTGTGAAAAGCTCCAATAAGTTAGCAGTCTGTCATATATAAAACCTGAATCTGAATCTATTATTTAGTAAGTTGCTTTGAATAAAAGCGTCAATGTTTAGCAGGCAGATAAAGGGACCTAACCAGAGTTTCTGTTGAATGTAATGGAACAAAGATAGAAGAGAAGTGCTGCTCATTTGGATTTGAACTACAACAGTGTATGAAAAGTGAATGTCACAGCCAAAAGACCATAAGGCTCAGAACAAACTTATGACCCCAAAACCACAGCTTACTAATAGTAAACGTTCTACAAATGTGTAATGTTGATATTTATAGTGTATTAAAGCATTTTAATGCACTTTTTTTGAACAGCTGAAGCATTTTTATCTTAACAATTGGTCAAATAAAATATGAATTCATATGGGTTTAACTAATATGTAAAAGAATAGGTATAACGTCTGTGCTTTATGTGCAGAGGGGGGGGGGGGGGGGGGGGTGAGACTGGCAACATTTCAAACTCCTCCTTATATCATCCTAAATCCTCTGCATAAAGAGCATGTGCTATTCGCTAAGGTCACTAACAATGTACCAAAGCTGCTTCCCCTTAGTCAGCAGACACTAATTGGTGGGCAAAGGGCAGCCAATGTGACACAGTCGGAATTTAACGCGAGGGCCTGCAGCAAATTTCCATCAAAAGTTTATGAAATACCTATAAAATGACTAAATGCCCACTCATCACAATTAGGAGGAGGCATTTTTGTATCTCAATCTCGTCACTTTTGTTTTTTTGTTGACTTGTCCAATATGCAAATGTGAATGTGAATAACCCCCACTGTGGGCCACTGCGGGTGATGAGCGTGAGCAGTGACTCTTTCAGGTCATCCTGAATGCCACAAAATTGCACACTTTAATATACAGTAGAGTATTATTTTTAATCTGTGACCGGCGGCGATGCAGCAGGAATCACAACGATGTCTTAACTTTGAGAGGGCATATTTTCCCTGTACGGGTTATATAATGTCTGTTAAAGGTTCAAAGTTTTGAGAAATATGCTTATTCTCTTTCTTGGCCAGCATTGGATGGGAATATCCACACGACTCTCATGTCTGTTCAGGAAGAAGCTGGAGTCAGGAGCAGGTTAGCTTTGTGTGTCGTAATGACTGTAAATGGAGAAAGATATTAAAATCCACCTAAAAGCACCTCTAAAGCTCACCAATTAACATATTATATCTTTGAGAATGGCAGTTTGACATTTCACAGGATTTATCCTGCAGTCCTATTGCACTGCACGTTAATCAGCTGCTGTTTCTAGTTAGCTCCATATTTAACCAACAGATGTGAGTGGTATCAATCTTCTTATCTATTCTTGGCCGGAGATCAAATGAGCTTTATTTCCCGAAATGTCAAACCTTTCAGAAATGATTTTTGAAAACTAATTAAATGAATCAATATTGTACATGTTATCAGACAACCTGTCAGCAGAGGTTAAAGCGCAACCTCCCTCAGGAGCTGTCAGGATCAGTCAGACGGCACCTCAATAGCACTATTGCCAGTATCTGCATCAACACGAGTCATCAACATATCTGATGTACACTTAAATATATGGATAAACATTGTTTAGTTGTTGTCACACCGCGGTGAAATTGTCTGTTGTTTTACTCTGTGGGGCATTTTGTCTTGTCATTTACGGTTTTATTTTGAAATAATAACTCCTCTCGTTTCAGGTCACTTACCCTTCCTCATGTGTCACCAGTCTGATTGTCTTCCCTGATTCCTGATTGTGTCCACCTGTTCCCCATTCCCCTCCATGTGTATTAATAGTCTGCGTCTCCCTTTGTCCTGTGCCAGTGTGTTCGTCATTACCCATGTGTTCTACCTCGTTCTGCCACGTCACAGGTTCCTTTTTGTTGTTATTCAGGATCTTCGATCGGCCCAGTGCCTTCACCTCCACGCAGGTTGTTTTTTGGTTTTGCTTAAGTTTTGTATTCCTAGGTTAGATGCAACATTAATCTTTCATAGTTCTTTGTTTTTCCTCCTATAAGGAGTGATTTTGTTTTGAGACGTTGCCTCCGTCAATAGAGTGCGTTGGTTACTTTGATAAATTTAAAAGCCTTTTGTTTTCCTCCTAGAGCGGAGTGATTTTGTTTTTTGATAGTTTTATAGCCACACTTCTTCCTGGTTTATTTTATCGGAAGAAGTGTGACCTAGGATAATTTCATAGCCCGCTTTAGACTCTGTCTGGAGGACCTTCGCTGCATAAATAAAGATCTCCTTTCCTACCTGAGAACCCTGCGCCTGCTTCCTATCTTCCTCCCGGGCTGATAGTACACACTGGCCAGTATGGAAGCAGCAGGGGAGGACCTTCTCGCGCAGGCCCTAGCCTCTCAGGGGGAGCGTCTCTTCCAGCAGGAAGAGCAGATGACTTCACTGAGCCAGGGACTCAGAGGCCTGGCCCGTAGTCAGGAGGACTTCAAGGCTGCTGTTTTTGACCAGATAGGGGGTCTCGCGGGTCAGCTTCAGCAGCTTCTCAGAGGTTCTGAGAGGAGGGACCCGGCACCTCCTGCACCTGAACCTTCGCCCCCTCCCACCTTCCCCTACGCAGGAACTGGGGTTCGGCTGGCACCTCCCGAGCGATATACGGGAGACCATGGACAATGTAAGGCATTTCTCATAGACTGCGACATGCATTTTGAACTCTCGCCTCAACACTTCCCCACAGATCGAGCCAAGGTGGCTTACGTAATCTCCCACCTGTCGGGAAGGGCGAAGGCGTGGGCCGTCGCAGAATGGGAAAGCGGATCCTCAATCTGCGACTCCATTCAGGATTTTAAAGAAGGGCTCCGAAAAACTTTTGATCCGGTCACAACAGAGCGAGAACGGGCAAGAGAGCTCAGTGGGCTGAAGCAGACAAGAGAATCCGTCTGTGACTACGCCATTCGCTTCAGGACTTTGGCGGTGCAGAGCGGCTGGAATACCACAGCGCTTTATGACGTCTTTCTTAAAGGATTGGCTGCGCCCATCCAAGAGCGATTGCTGCCTCTGGACCTTCCTCCAGACCTGGACTCCCTCATCGCCCTCGCTATCCGAACGGATAATCGGCTCCTGGAATTTAGGGCTCTCCAGGGACAACGCCTGGACGCTCCACATCGCTCACAGCACTACCCCGCCCCCTCCGGGTGGGCTCCCGGCCGGGCGCCACCAGATCAGCGCCGGTCTTCTTCCCCGGTTGGCGGAGACGAACCTATGCAGCTGGGTGGTGCTCGGCTCACCCCGGAAGAACGGCAGCGCCGATTGAGGGAAGGTCGGTGTTTCTACTGCGGGGAGCTCGGTCACCTGGTAGCCGCATGTACGGCCAAGACGCCGTGGTTAGGCAACCGACCCACGGCTCCAGGCTCATCGACACGGGTTTTGACCTCCATTAAGGTACAACACAACACCACAGTCATGACGTTGGATGTTTTAATTGACTCAGGGGCTGACGAGAGCTTAATGGACTGGGGACTAGCAAACAGACTGGGGTTAAAGACAAAGACTCTCGCACGTCCCATCAGGGCTAGTGCTTTAAGTGGGGAAGCATTATTCACCATCACACATGTCACTGAGCCTGCTGTACTTTCCATAGACAATCACACAGAACTGATGAATTTTTTTTTGTTTCACTCACCGACAAGCACCCTAGTACTGGGATTCCCATGGCTTGTTCGCCACAACCCCCACTTAGACTGGCCTACGGGCAAGATCATGGGATGGGGAGAAGACTGTGAAGGGAATTGCGGGAGAAGCCTCACCGACCCATCACCACTTTAATAAACACTGTTTCTGCTCACCCCGTCACAGAGCCCCAGTACCCAGATCTGACCTCCGTTCCCCCCTGCTACCATCATCTCAAGGAGGTCTTTAATAAAACAAAGGCCACGTCTCTCCCTCCACATCGACCGTATGACTGCGTCATCGAGCTCATCCCCGGCTCCACCATTCCTAAGGGTCGCTTGTATTCTGTGTCGGGACCCGAACGTCAGGCGATGACTGAGTACATTGATGCATCTCTGAAATCGGGGCTCATCCGGCCGTCATCGTCACCTGCGGGTGCCGGGTTCTTTTTTGTTAAAAAAAAGGATGGGTCTTTGAGACCATGTATAGACTATAGTCCACTTAACAACATCACAATAAAGAATCGCTACCCACTTACCTTGATGACCTCTGTTTTTGATCAGCTCCAGCAGGCCACAGTCTTCACAAAACTGGACTTGCGCAACGCGTACCATCTGGTCCGAATAAGAGAGGGAGACGAGTGGAAGACTGGGTTCAATACACCGAGCGGTCATTACGAATACTTAGTCATGCCTTTCGGCCTCACCAATGCTCCTGCCGTATTCCAAGCCATGATTAACGATGTCCTCAGAGATTTTCTTGACCACTTTGTTTATGTTTACCTCGACGACATTTTAATCTACTCACCAGATCTAGACACACACAAACGCCATGTACACCAAGTCCTTGAACGTCTTCTCTGCAATCACCTGTATGTGAAAGCAGAGAAGAGTGAGTTTCATGCCGACACCATCTCCTTCCTGGGTTTTATTGTAGCCCCTGGAAGAGTCCAGATGGATCCGGCTAAAGTAAGCGCGGTGGCTGAGTGGCCTACGCCCGATAGCCGCAAGAAGGTTCAGCAATTCCTGGGGTTTGCTAACTTTTACAGGCGGTTTATCAGAGGCTTCAGCGCGATAGCTGGTCCCCTTCACGCCCTGACATCCCCCCAGGTGCGGTTCAACTGGTCCCCAGATGCAGAGGAGGCGTTTCAGAACCTCAAGTGTCGCTTCACCTCGGCGCCCATCCTTACTCTGCCAGACCCACAGCGCCAGTTCGTGGTAGAGGTTGACGCTTCCAATGAGGGGATCGGGGCCGTCTTATCGCAACGGTCAGCGGCCGATGGCAAGATGCACCCCTGCGCCTTCTTGTCCCGGCGACTAAACTCTGCACAGCGGAATTATGACGTGGGCAACCGGGAGCTGCTAGCGGTCAAGGTGGCCTTGGAGGAGTGGAGACATTGGCTGGAGGGGGCACAACATCCGTTTATCGTGTGGACAGACCATAGGAACCTCGAGTACATCAAACAAGCGAAGAGACTAAATTCACGCCAGGCCAGGTGGGCATTGTTTTTCAACCGCTTTTGCTTCACCTTGTCTTACAGGCCGGGGTCCCGGAATGTTAAACCAGATGCCCTGTCACGCATCTACGACCCGGAACCAGTGGCCAAAAAACCAGAACCCATCCTTCCACAGAACTGTGTGGTTGGAACAGTTTCCTGGCCGATAGAACAAGAGGTGAAGCGTGCGAATGGGGGGGCGCCTCCACCTCGTGGGTGCCCAGAGCATTGTTTGTTTGTTCCAGTGGAATTGCGCCCAAACGTGATTCGGTGGGCCCACACCTCGCTGCTCACCTGTCATCCAGGAGTCCGGAGAACAATGTTCGCCATATCTCAGCGGTTCTGGTGGCCATCCATGGAATCAGGGGTCCGGGAATACGTCGACGCATGTCCGGTCTGTGCTCGGAACAAAACGGCCACCGGGGCACGCATGGGACTGCTGCAACCCCTACCCATCCCATCCAGGCCGTGGTCGAACATTTCGATGGACTTTATCACGGGGCTCCCGGCTTCAAAAGGTAACACCACGATTTTAACCGTGGTGGATCGCTTTTCCAAGATGACACATTACATTGCCTTGCCTAAGCTACCTTCAGCTAAAGAGACTGCCCAAATCATGATGCAACACATCTTTAGAATTCACGGATTTCCCAAGGACATCGTGTCAGACCGGGGGCCCCAGTTCATCTCACGGTTCTGGAGGGAGTTCTGTCAGCTCATCGGTGCCACAGCCAGCCTGACTTCAGGTTACCACCCGGAGGCCAACGGCCAGACCGAACGTCTCAACCAACAGCTGGAGACAAGCCTCCGATGCCTGGTGTCACAAAGACCGACGGCGTGGAGCTCCTATCTGGCCTGGGCGGAATATGCCCACAACACGCTGCCCACCTCTGCCACAGGTCTCTCACCCTTCAAGTGTGTATACGGTTACGAGGCTCCTGTATTTTTTTACTCTGAGCAGGAAGTTGTAGTTCCCTCCGCCCATGCCCTGGTTCGTCGCTGTCATCGCATCTGGGCCGCCGCCCGTCAAGTGCTCATCAGACAGGGGGACAGAGTAAAGAAGGCAGCCGACCGAAGACGCCGTCCCGCACCAGAATACAAACCGGGACAACGGGTTTGGTTATCAGCCAAGGATCTGCACCTCAAAGTCCCTTCCAAAAAACTAGCACCGCGGTTCGTTGGGCCCTTCCCCATTTCCAAAGTAATTGGCCCCGCTGCCGTCCGTCTCCGTTTGCCCAGGTCAATTCGGGCGTACCCCACATTCCACGTCAGTCAGGTCAAACCCACCAAGGAAAGCCCCATGGTTCCTATCGCTGAGCCCCCGCCGCCACTGGAAGCAGCCGACGGAGGCTTACTCTATAAAGTCAAGAGACTATTGGCCGTACGCAATAGAGGCAGGGGTAAACAGTATTTAGTGGACTGGGAGGGATACGGTCCTGAGCACAGACAGTGGGTCCCGCGGCGCCACATAGATGACCCTTCACTTATTCAGGACTTTTACAGAGACCACCCTGAGCTACCTGGACCGTCAGGTGTCGGTCCTAGAGGGGGGGGTTCTGTCACACCGCGGTGAAATTGTCTGTTGTTTTACTCTGTGGGGCATTTTGTCTTGTCATTTACGGTTTTATTTTGAAATAATAACTCCTCTCGTTTCAGGTCACTTACCCTTCCTCATGTGTCACCAGTCTGATTGTCTTCCCTGATTCCTGATTGTGTCCACCTGTTCCCCATTCCCCTCCATGTGTATTAATAGTCTGCGTCTCCCTTTGTCCTGTGCCAGTGTGTTCGTCATTACCCATGTGTTCTACCTCGTTCTGCCACGTCACAGGTTCCTTTTTGTTGTTATTCAGGATCTTCGATCGGCCCAGTGCCTTCACCTCCACGCAGGTTGTTTTTTGGTTTTGCTTAAGTTTTGTATTCCTAGGTTAGATGCAACATTAATCTTTCATAGTTCTTTGTTTTTCCTCCTATAAGGAGTGATTTTGTTTTGAGACGTTGCCTCCGTCAATAGAGTGCGTTGGTTACTTTGATAAATTTAAAAGCCTTTTGTTTTCCTCCTAGAGCGGAGTGATTTTGTTTTTTGATAGTTTTATAGCCACACTTCTTCCTGGTTTATTTTATCGGAAGAAGTGTGACCTAGGATAATTTCATAGCCCGCTTTAGACTCTGTCTGGAGGACCTTCGCTGCATAAATAAAGATCTCCTTTCCTACCTGAGAACCCTGCGCCTGCTTCCTATCTTCCTCCCGGGCTGATAGTTGTGAAACACTTCTTTGTTTTGGGGGTTGTTTTTATTCTTGTATTATTCCTTTTTCTTGATTTATTTTCTATATTACTTGTTATTGTATGTTTTTTGTAATAGGGAGGACATGTAACAGGAGTCAAAATCCATGAATGTATAGGGCGAAAAAAGCAGATTCTGATTCCGATTCATATTTTTAAATAACCTGAATGCAATGCTTGTTATAGCTGATAGAACAGTATGTATGTTGCATGCTTCAGTGTGGTAAATGCATTTTATTATGCAATTTTAGCAGGTATTCCATGTATAAGTTGGTAATAAATGAATATATGTTTTTATATTTGATAAAACCTACGAGTACCCATACCCATGATGTCAGAGGAATTGTGTAAATCAGTGTGTGTGACTTCAACCACAATTAGATAAACCGTCATCTTTACTGTAATATCATGACGGGTGGTAATGAGTATTGTTTATTTTGTGATCATTTAAAAAAAAAAATGAACTACCAGACATACATGTTCAAGTTTGTCTCCCAGGACTTCCCTCCTGTTCGGTCTGCTTCTCCGCAACAAGGATAAGGTATGTGAGCTGATCCCTAGAATAACCGGGGCACAGAACGCAGGATTCAGAGAGCATGGTGTGTATCATGGATTTCTTCCCTTAAGAGACGGGTATGATTTAGATTACATGACTCTTTGAAGTCATAATTAGACACGTAGGGGAGCAGAGGATGGTACGTGGGTACAAAATGTGAAATACTCAAATTGAGCACTCCTGTTACGGCCAAAGTTACACCAATATTTCCAATTGAAATTTCTAGGACTTCCACCACAGGCTGGTTTTTATGATGGCTAGGGAACGCTTTGAGGTCCCCGATCTGTTCCATTGGGACGTGAGCCATTCTTGACATGCAACTATGACTTGCTACTATTGATAACCATTACCAAAAGTTTTGTTGAATATTTGGGTTTCATCTGCCAGTTTCTTAAACATATTGAAGATTGAACCCCAGCTGTTCGAAAGACACTAAGCCTGAATTTCTGAAGTCCACCGTTTAAAAGTTCTCCTTTCGTTCCTTCGACTGTGACACTGTGCCTGCTTATGCAGCTGGAATCAGAGTGTTGAATTCCCTACAGTTAATAACAAAGATGAATCAGGGTTTTTAATCCAGTACTGCACTATAAGCTCATTGCAGAGTGGGCTGCTTTAAATTCAAATGTTGATATAAATACGAACAGGGGCAATCACTTAAAAATGTAAAAGATCATGACAACTAGCACAGACCTTCAACAGAGTTTCTCAAAAAACTACTATTCACTTCTCCATCGAGGACCTGGTCAAACCTTAAGGCCCCTCACGATCACTTCGCTCTTCTTCCGATCTGCTTGTTGCTCCCGTAAAGACAGCTGAACATCGCTGGCTCCACAGCAAAATTCTTAGAGTTAAATTAACTCTTTGATAGGTTTGAAATGTAACTGTACAGTCTCACACTTCTTGGTGTTTGGTTTAACTCTACGTACTGTGGCGCATGGAGTAGAAAGGGTGAGCCAGGAAAGTAATGTATTTAACAATGGGCAGATTTATTTTTGACACTTATTCCGAGTTAACTTGTTGTGTTGATTTAACACTGAGAAGTTTGGGACAATATAAACAACAGCTTAGAGTTAAAATTGAATCTCACAGAGTCAATGTAACTCTCGCTGGAATGAACTTCCCAATAACATCCGGACAGCAGAAACCCAACACAGCTATAAAACTAGGGCTGTCAACATAAACGCGTTCATTTATGCGATTAATGTGGCCGAGATTAATGCAAAAAAATATTGTTACGTAGTTACTGTTGCGGTTTAGTTCTGGGACCGGAAGTTGACCGTGGAAACGAAACGGCCGCTAGCTGCAGTCAGTTACATCAAGATGGTGAGAGCTTTTTGCATCGGATGTAAAATAAACAGAGGCGAAACGTACAGCGGAGAACTGAGCAGAGAAATTACTCCAACAGAAGGGGGGTGAGTGACAAATGCACCACTTAAAGCACCGCTATGCTGAGCTAGCTGCTATGCTACTTCCGTCTCAACATCTAACATTACCCTGCGCGGCACACAATCTGTAGAGGACCACCACTGTGCACCTAAAAGACCGTGGTTTGAAAACGTCATGGCTAAATGTGGGGAGATTGTTGGCACTTCAAACACAGCCGTTAAATGATAGAGAGTTGAAAGCAAAGTGCACGAGGGCAGTAGGAAGAGTTGCTAGTTCAAAATGTTCCACCTGGTGGAATTCTGCCTCCAAGATGATCAGAGTATTTGTGTTATAAATAACATTAATAATTAAACATAAGTGTCTAAAATACACGCTTTCTAAAGTGATTACTCATTATTCATAAGATTTAGTCTTCATTAAATTAATTAAAAACAACATTGCAACAACAACAACATTCATTAATCACCAACAATCAAGATTAATTCATTTAAAAATGTGTGATTAATTAGTTGTTTTTTTTCATCTATTGACAGTCAGACTAAAAACACAACTCTATACTGGACTAGGTACCACTTTATTAGAAGTTATGATGCCACTTAATTTTATGACCTTTGTATTCTGGCTTTCTTGAAATCATTTTACTGTCTTGATTATTGTTGCTCTGGTCTGCACCCTCTTGGCTGAATGCACTTATTGAATAATGAAAAATGTAATTCAAACTAATCCAGTGGCAGCTGGTGGATTATTTTTTTTTGGTAGGGCCAGCCTATCAATAAACATCCCAGTTTGATTCAATGCAAAAAAAGGGTATCAAACATGCATTATAAGCTGGGGAGAGGACTGCTCCCACTTCTGTCTAGCCTCGGTTGAGAAGGTCAAGAACGGTCCCTCTGCTTCATCTCCGGAGGGAAGGTCTGAGTTTCCCGTTGGTTCCACGTCCCTGGAAGGTCCGGAAGTCCAGCACCAGGTGGAGAGAGTACAGAGAATTCCAGGATGTCTTCATCAAGCAGTTGGCGACCAAACAACCACCTCACCGGCCAGGGGACTGCGCCACCGACCTGCTACCTGGAGCCACCCTGCCCAAAGGCCGTGTTTATCCTCTGTCCATTCCGGAGCAAAGGGCCATGGAGGAGTATGTGGAGGAAGCTCTTCGACGTGGGTTCATTCGACCTTCTTCATCCCTGGCCGCTTCCAGCTTCTTTTTCGTGGCTAAGAAGGACGGAGGTTTATGGCCGTGCATTGATTACCGTCATCTCAACTCTCAAACTGTGAAGTTTAGCTATCCCCTTCCTCTGATCCCAGCAGCGCTGGAGCAGCTGCGTGGAGCCCGCATCTTTTCTAAGTTCAACTTACGCAGTGCGTACAACTTGATTCGCATTCGAAGGGGTGATGAGTGGAAGACAGCATCCGTCACGCCCTCAGGCCACTATGAGTATCGGGTCATGCCCTTCGGACTGTCCAACGCCTCCGCAGTCATCCAGGGTTACATGAATGAGGTCTTCCGGGAATATCTCCACCGATTTGTGGTTGTCTACATCGACGATATTCTCATCTTCTCCTCATCTCTCTCTGAGCATAAGCGCCACGTCACTCCGGTTTCGGAGAAACTGAGAGCTCATAAACCGTACCTGAAACTGGAAAAATGTGAGTTTCACACCACCACTGTGCAGTTGCTGGGCTACATCATATACCAACAGGGAGTC
Source organism: Gasterosteus aculeatus (assembly GCF_964276395.1). Classification (NCBI taxonomy): domain Eukaryota; kingdom Metazoa; phylum Chordata; class Actinopteri; order Perciformes; family Gasterosteidae; genus Gasterosteus; species Gasterosteus aculeatus. Next base: position 3,839,697 of record NC_135698.1, read on the forward strand.
CAGATGGACCAGAGGAAGGTGGAGACTATCCAGAACTGACCCCTGCCCTCTACGGTAAAGGATCTTCAACGATTCCTCGGATTCGCCAATTTCTATCGAAGATTGATCAACAACTACAGTCACATCAGCTCTCCTCGGACCGCATCTCCAAGTCTCTGTCCTTACCTCCTGAAGCCATCCGAGCCTTTCAACAACTAAAGGAAACCTTCCTGACTGCTCCCATCTTGGTTCATCCTAACCCTGATATACCCTTTGTTGTTGAAGTGGATGCATCCTCAACAGGGGTTAGAGCGGTTCTCTCACAGCGGCAGAGTGACCCTCCCAAACTCCAGCCATGGTCGTCAGCCCGATCATATGGGACATTGACGAGCAGATCTCCCAGAAGAACCTGTCGTTTCCCCGCTCTGCTGGGAGGTCCAGAGGGGCGTGTCTTTGTACCTCTCCATCTTCGTGCTACCCGTCTGGACTCCCATACCGCCCCGGGCTCTGGACATCCAGGTAGCAGGCGTACCCTCTCGCTCCTCAGTAATCGGTATTGGTGGCCGTCCATCTTGCAAGATGTTTCCCGGTACGTTCGGGGATGCTCGGTTTGCGCCATTACCAACACCCAGAGGAGACTTCCGGAGGGCAAGCTTGTGCCACTTCCAATCCCACAACGACCGTGGTCCCACATTGGAATTGACTTCATGACAGACCTTCCCAGATCCAGTAACCACACTCGTGTCCTCGTCGTTGTGGATCACTTTTCAAAGGCTTGCAAGCTGATCCCCTTGCAGAGGCTTCCCACTGCGCTTGAGGTCGCGGAGGCCCTCTTCAATCACGTCTTCCAAAACTTCGAAACATAGTGTCGGACCGAGGTCCTCAGTTCATCTCTAGGGTTTGGCGGGCGTTCTTCAGACTCCTCGGGGTCACTGTCAGCCTATCTTCTGGATACCACCCCCAGATGAACAGTCAGACTGAGCGGAAGATCCAGGAGATTGGACGCTATCTCCGAACCTACTGCCACCAGTACCAGGACAGCTGGAGCCAGTTCCTTCTTGCAAGGACGCTGCCGGTGGTCGCTCTTGTTATGTTGTCGAATGGCGCGTCGCGAGACTCGCCCTGATGAGAGCGCAGTGTAGAGCGGCGAAGGGCAAGTCCAAACTGAATGTATTTTAGGACGCTAAAATTATAATGTCACTCATTAGGTTTATCAGTGATTGGCTAACTGGTTCTTAGACCTACCGCGTTGGGACCCGGCCCGAGCCCAGCTATGACATGCAGAGAGGGGGTGCAGGAAAAGTATTATTATTATTTTGCACAGATATCTTAATTTACAAATATTACTGGGTACATTACATGTTTCAAAAACACAAAGACACATATTGACTATTTGTGAAATGTATTTTTAATATAATATGGACCAGCTGCCACTGAAAATCCCAAAATACTGTGCAAGTTAATGTGTGAAAAGAAATTCAAACAAATAACTTTACCAAACTGGTAACTTTTGGTTTATTAGATCAGGTCTAATTTGTTTGTTCAGCTGTTGGGACTCGATTCAGCTCATTGCAGTAAACTCACGAATCATGAGGCTGTTATTTTTTTTAATTATTCATCAAGTATTTAATGTAAATTATCATTGAGTCCTGATAAAACTGTACTATGCCTTGTGTTTGTGATACATCTGCTCATTTATAATGATCTTGTGGGTTTGAGGGACACATACTGTAGTTTTTACCCTCAGTTTGGTTGCCTACACAATTAGCCAGACCCCTCAACATCAAAGGCAAATAGTCGAAGCTTTTAACTGTTGCCGTTAGCACACAAGGGGATCAATTAGAGGTGAAGGGAGAAAGTGGCTGAAAAACATCAGTGCATTGCAAAAGACAATTAAACTCGGGTGTAGTCTGGTAGAATATCTCTTCTTCTTTCTTTACTGAAACTCACTGTTTTGTAAAAATTTAGAAAATGCTAAATGAACATTTTAAATCCCTTTGTACTCATTTGATATTCAGAAATTAAGGTTTCAATTCAAGAACTTCGCTTGGTGTACCTTTGCCAACTAAACCCAATTTCCCAAGCAGTCTTTTTACGATGGGAGCAATTAGGCTCACGTTTCATGTGCACTCCCTGCTAAACATCGGGGGCTGAAAATAGCAAACACGACAGGCTAGGTTGATTAACACGGGGGATGCTTCAATCAGAACCAAATCAGCTTTTCTCCTGACCCGAGACGGCCACATCAAAGTCTCCTCTCGAGCTAATTTCAGCTGCACAGCTCCCCAAAAGTTGCCTAGGTAGGATAATCCCATGGTGCTAAATGAATAGCTTAGAACAGCTGTGCTTGGGTTCACCCATGTTAACTATGCTTCACCTGTTTGGATATTCAACGCTGCACTACACTCATGTTTTTACTGTGAAGTACTATGTGTGTGTGAGAGTGGGTGTGTTTTTGTGTGTATGTGTGTGTGTGGGGGGGGCGGGGGATTCAGTTATATGCTGACACGACATTCATTCTGTTATCAGTAGTCGTCTGAAAACTCTACCACAGCAAAGTCACCTTGTGGAACAATAACTCCTCGTTTGTGATGGCCGAACTGTTCCGACTTTAGATTTGTGTTCTCCCATTTTGAGTTCATCATTAAATTATGGAGATCCAATTCCCCAGAGCAGAGATATATCTCATCCAATAGTTATTTATAGCACTTTCAGGATGATTGTTTCCAATAAAAAAAACATCAGGATCTAAGAAAAATAATGTCCGCGGATGAGGTTTTTTGCATGTCTGCTGTAAAAGCATTCTGTATTTGTATTTTTTTTTACCAGTGCACCTTTTAAGGGACGGAGATGCTGACATTCCATGTGAACAGGCACGTCTGCTGAATGAGTAGCAGCTACTCGGCAGCATTAAGCTTTTATAAGAGTAGGGCCAGCGGGTCCAGAACACCACTTATCATCCCATCAAGAGACTATCATTTTTAATTCAGCACCTCTCCCTCCCCCCCCGTACTTCGTTCGCGTGAAGTGTGTGTGTTGCGTGTCAGCTTGCACGTGCTTCACGGTGCTTAACGCAGGTACGCACCGCGTCTTTATTTCACAGCGTCGGTTTAAAAAGCGAGTGGCAGCTTTGGAAAGTAACCGCTTGCTCAGCTCACTTGTTTTTTTCCACCACGGTGTGATAAGACAATGCTTGTTCTGTCTTAAAAGTGAGCAGAGACTCGTGTTTCTCCACGACAACCCCCCCCTCTGTCACTGCCGCTGATTTAAATGAAAAGTCGGGCAGCTCTTTAGGGAGCGCCGAGGCCTCTGCTTTGACAGGGCTCGGGCACCGAGGGGACAACTAGCAACTGCATGCGCACACACACACACACACACACACACACACACACACACAAAAAGCTACATAGGAAAACAGAAGAAGGAGCGTGCTGCACAGCTACTGTTTGTGCAGTAATCAAAGGTAGCTGGTTGGTGGACAGCGATGATGAAGGCTTAGCAATAAGCTGCAGCTCTCCCTGCCTGTCAACTGCTGTCATAGTATCCGGATGCTGGCAGATAATTGCTTTTTTCTCCAATTCCTCTTTCCCTCTCCCTTATTTCCTTCCATCAATCATTCTCTGTCCTCCGTGTGGTCTTTCCTCCCCTCCTCCTGCTCCTCCCTCTTCCACCGTCCAATGTTATCTCGTCAGAGCGAAAGCGAAGACCCGTGGAACCGTGCCCGGCTTTTAGTTTTGTTTTTGTATTCCCTCATTCTGCCTCTAGGTACTGTGCATGATGGAAATCTCTGCGATCATTGCATCGCCGGAGAGCCAAGCTTAAATTTCAATACGCGTTTTTACTTTGGGGCACGTTTGGTCATTGCAGCCAGTCTGTGTTCAATTGGTTGTTGATGTGTGTGAAAGCTAAATAAGCCACACTGTGAGAATGTTACTTCCACTGAGGCTTTGATGTTACTCAGAAATGAGGAATTTCGGCTGCCAATTAGTAATCACGTCCCCGCTCACTGGCGTTCAAAGCCCGGGCAGAGACGGATTAAAAGCTCTGCGATGCGGTCTGCATCGAGCGGGACTACAAGCCTAATCTTGTGAAAATTCAACACATTTGTTTTTTTGGGTTTTTTATTTGGAAGATAGATCACCTACAAGGAGCCAGTGCTTTGACTGATTCCTCATTTAGTCCCGCCTCTCATGGTTTGTGTTTGATGGAGTGAAGTTTCTAAGGAAGCGTAGTGTTTTTTGGTAGTGAGTAACCAAAGATCCTTCATCTGCCTCAGAAAATCAGGCATTTGTTCTTCAACATGGGGAGCACGTATTTGGGCGTTTCTCGCCCCTTATTGTTAGCACGCCACAAGTAAGAGCAAGAGACTCCTGGAGGGGTTGGATCTCCCTGGCGGTTTCTGTTGTCATCCGTGATGTGTGGAGTGAGGTGTAAAAGCCTTTCATCGGACCGCGTGGGTGTGTTGTTGTGAGGCCAGTGTGTCACTTACACATTCTCGCCTAACCTTCAAATGTGGAGACAATGTTGATGGTGCAAAGACAGTATTCCTGTCTGATATTTAATAGTTGTTTAATAGCAAGTGTGACTTTCTCATATCATACTGGTATTTCTCATTCTAGTTTGACTATACATTAAATGGGAAATAAACAAAAGAACAAAATATGCAAAGAAGTTGAGCAACCATAAAAGTATTTAACTACACTCAGGCCATTAGATAAATTAAATATAACTCAACAGACAAAGCAAACTCAAAATTGACAAAAAACAAAAACAAATAATCACTGAGAGGAACATACGGCTGCTCAGATTAGACCTGCTGTCTTTGCCATCTTTGACCCCGGATGTTATGTCCCGGGCCCTATCTTTGGTGCTTCGCCTCAATGGCGCCATGCACTTGTTCATTGAAACGCCGCCAACGGGAGCCGCCTGGATGAAGTTCAATACTCAAAACCTTTTGCTCTGTCAAACCATGGTCAAATTTCTAATTGTCATCATCCTGCACTGCAGACCATTCTCGTCACCTTTAATTCATTTTGTTGAGATATGTAATTAATGGCAAGGCCCCCCCGGCTGTTTTGGCGAAAGGCGAGTTCTGGAAAGCACAACAATCCCGGTGAAATGAAGTACTCATTGATCCGTTGAGTTGCACAGTTTGCAAATGAGAAAAGGAATCCCCAACGCCCCTTTGATCTCATTTTTCATTTGTTGTAATTTGATGGACCAAGGTATCCGTGTTTTTTATTTGCGTTGGGGAAATGATGAACCACAGAAATGGAGATGAGGACCCTGCAGAGCATTTACAATTCACCCCCTTATGTTGTATCCAAAACAATAAAAAGTTCCCTGACTTGTGGAAATGGGTCTTTATTTTAAAAATGTAACCGCTGTGAGTACACATCTATAAATGATCTCAGGAAACACGGTGACTTTCCTGCAGTCCGTGTGATTTGAATGTAAACAAACATTGACTTAGTTTACATAAGCCCTCGTTCATTGCTGGCTTTACACAAAACTTTGTTTTGCATGTTGTTTTGTTGCGGCTTCTTGTTGCTCATTGTGCCACTGCTGGGAGCGTGCACACTATGATTGTGCCTCCTTGGTACCACTACAGAAACTCATTAAGAGTCCTGCTTACCGCTGAGAACTTTGTCTTTCATTCTTTTGAAGCTTTAAACACTCTTTGAAATCCTACTTACCGTAAGTCTGCTGCAATGAACATTTCATATTTATTTCAGCCGGATGAATTTCACGTTACTGCAACTCAACGCTCCTTGGCAGCAGAATACAGTGTGTTGTTGTGGACGCCAGTTTTTTGAAAGTCATTTTAATCTCCCTGCGAGGCTCCGTTTTGATCCAGATTCAGTCTTTCAAAGCCGGACTTTGCTGCGTGTCCTTGACTCGTCCGCGAGTCTCTCCTCTGTTTCGCCCGAAACTCCCGGAGGAGCAGAAGCGTCTGCTAGAATTGTTTAGCGCCATGTACGGTAGTCCGTGCACGTCCATGCCACAACACCTTTAGGTCATTGCCTTAATTAAAGCATTCAATTATCTTAACTTGAGGGCGGCACGGTGGCGTGGTGGTTAGCACTGTTGCCTCACAGCAAGAAGGTCCTGGGTTCGATTCTGCCCAGTGGCCTTTCTGTGTGGAGTCTGCATGTTCTCCCCGTGTCTGCGTGGGTTCTCTCCGGGTTCTCCGGCTTCCTCCCACAGTCCAAAGACATGCTTTGGGGATCAGGTTAATTGGTGACTCTAAATTGCCCGTAGTTGTGTGAGTGTGAATGGTTGTGTGTCTCTGTGTTGCCCTGCGATTGGCTGGCGACCAATCCAGGATGTACCCTGTCTATCGCCCGAAGTTGGCTGGGATGGACTCCAGCCCCCCCGCGACCCTGTGTGCAGGATAAGCGGTTTGACAATGGATGGATGGATGGATGGATGGATGGAATTATCTTAACTTGCTATGTTTTATATTTGAGTTTTGTTTTTGTTCGATTTTTCGGTTCACTATTTAAAACCCTTTTCCGTTTCTGCCGACTGCTTGATGACGCGTGTTGTTCAGTCGAGATAGATATTACTGCTGAGGGCCAAAGGTTTTTGCTTCTGACTTCTCACCCCCCTTGCTAATGAGTTTTTCTGTTTGCGGTTGAGCGATGTACACACTGGAAAATGAATGATGATGTGAAGACCGTTTCAATAAGATCTTCATGAAACAATGTCATCGGGGATCCGTTAACCTGGAGCCTGGCTAGCTTTCTACGCTGCGGTCAAGCATGTCTGTATCGTCGTCGAATTATGACTCTGATGGACAAACAAACTCAACATCTTGAGGCTTTTTGAAAACATTTGAGAAAGTTGTAAATGAGACATTTCAGCATTGCGTGTCAGGGTCACTGCAGTTCTCCCTGCACACTTCTGTTGCTTGGATACGCAAATTGTAACACTTCAAGATGTTCAGTCCAGCACAGTAGTTTTTTTCCCCATCATTTCTTCAATCAACCTCACAATGGATTTGGCTCGGGGATGGTCGTCTCCCCATTGGAAGATGGGCAGTTGGATCCCGTTTGGAGCCAGGCGGTGTGTGAATGGACGGGTGAATGAGGAGCTTTAGAAATGCAGGTCCATTCACCACAACTAATGAGGTCAGAGCACCTTGGTGGCTGGTGTGGATAATTGAAGGAAAGCGCTGATTAAAAATGTAATGGAAATTTAAAATGTTATGAAAATGAATTGACCTATTGATCAGCCCAGTGGATCAGCCAATGGCTGCAAGTATTGGCGAGGAGGGGGCTTTAGTGAGACTGACCATGCTTAATGCGGCTCAGGGTACAAGCGGACTAGCGCAGCAAAGAGGCGGAGAGGGATGGAGAGAGGAAGAAGTGCAACATCAAATATATATATATATATATATATATATATATCCCCAAAGGGGAACCACCGTGCTATACGGTAAATGATGTCAATCTAATAAATGTGGATTTTGCTCTCAGACTCTCCTCGTTTCTCTTTGGGGTTTCTTCTTCACCTTCTACTCCTTCCCCCATTTCTCCAGGGAGACCTCGGCGCTCCCACAGACGGGCCGCTCACTCGTTACGAGGCCGACCTCACAGCGATTCGCTGCCTCCCGCTGCTGTCCAGAGGGCAGAAGCCAGGCCACGGGGGAACGACCGGCTGGCCCTTTCACACAGCTGCAACCAGTGGTGTGTGTTCATATGTGTCTGTGTCTCCCGTGTCTCTGCGTGTCCCTCTTGACTAGTATCTCTTATCAGCTACTGGTGCACACCCCACCCACGGGCTTTCAGCTTGGTTTCCCTCCTCTACAGACTGCAACGGCTGAGGATAATAACTTCTAATGTTGTGTCTCAACAATCTGATAGTTTAATTAATGCAAAAGGGGTTGTTCCTCTCGGAGCAGGTTGGCTGTTTTGAAAAAGAGGCCACGAAAGAGGACACGAATGGCTTCATGCCGTGCCAGGAGATTCCTATTTGTTGCAAAGAGTTATGTTTTGGATTTGCTGTTTAAAGGTAAATCCAGTCCGACTCACCAGTTGCGGGTCAGTGGGCTGGGCTTTTTTTTGCCTCTGGACATCCAGGTAGCCTGACATGTTTCGACACCCCGCACGCCCTATTTTCTTTTTTTGGCAGTGTCTCCTCTACTCAAGTCATCCAGGTTCCCTTGGCAGAGGGAGAGGGGGGAGAGAGGGGAGAGAGGGGAGAGTGTGCAGTCTGTAGGCCAGTCCCAACACAAACTTTGAGAGGAGATCTGAGGGAAATGCAACAGTGTACTCGTGCATAAACCCATCCACATGCGCACACACACACACACACACAGGCATACAACAACAGTTGTGTTACCAACAGTTGTGTTTTTGTTTCCAGTTGAGGTGTATAGAATAAAGTCAACTTCCACATTGTTTACCACACAGAAATAAATAACATTGAACTTCCATTAAACTTCCCCTTTACACTATGAAGCTCCCACTAACATGGATTATGAATGGTTTCAAAACCAATCAATTTGTCTTTCTCTGTGAGAGAATATGCATGCACAGTGTGTGCATGCCTGCCTGCTCCATACCCTAGAATCACCCATCATACTGCTTCTTATCTTTCTGGCGCTCAGGAGGGTGAAATATGGCCCCGCTGCCCAGGACTGCTCCACATTGTCTTCCAGCCAGAGGAGGCTTATGGCACTAACAACCCATCTATTATGATAACACTGATCAGTGCCTAGCTGGAAAACACATTATACAGCACAGTGTTGCGTGTACCCTTCGGATACAGCTTGTGCGCCAGCTACTGAGCCTTTAGGGAAGTGCAGACCTGCACTGTGCTTGTGTTGTAACCCATTGACTTGTGCGACATCGCACTTGCTTTGTCTTAACTTAGTCCCAGTTACTTTTGTAAATTATACTAATGACTAAAAATACAGTCTGGGAAGAGGAGTTGAGATTCTCGGGCGAAGATCAGACAATTTAACTGACCATCTATACATTAATAACATTACCGAACCTGTGAAAGCAGAACAGGGAGTCTGGTATCTACGGACATGCTGGTATATTTAGTATTTCTAATAAAGTGAAATTCAATTTCAATATTGGTTATCGTTTCAATGTTAAAATGAAGATACATTTAGTGCATGTTGGTTTGTGTACGAGATGTATGCATCTCGACCCAGCGGTAGTAAAAGGTTGTTAGGAAATTTGCATGTGGCCGCCACGTGTGTATTCTGAGCCGGAGGATCGATTTACATTCATTTCCATGTGTCCTGAGGCAGTTGAGGACCTCATTAGCCTAGGTAAATGACCACCGCACCCTAATTCCCCAATTTGCAAGGAGCTTCAGAAGCTCAGTTAGCAGAACTTTCCCATTCTCCTGAATAAAATCCCAATATATGTTTTGGGGATTTCTCTGTCTTCAACTTTGTTGTAAGTGGACATGCAGAACGGGGTGGTCACCAGGAGGAGATTAGGCCATATGGCCGTGTAGTAAGAAAGGTCAAGCCAAAGTGAGCTGTTGTTTCCCTTTCAGGAAATTTTCCATCATGGAACGCTAGTAATGTAATGGTCAACAAAAAGCATGTACTATAATATTTGGAAAAATGGAAGTATCTATAATACAGCCTTTGACTATATCTTATTTCAGTAGTGGCCAATAACTATGAATAATCTGCTGAATTTACATTTGGTGTTCATGTTCGGTCTGCTGTTTATAATAGGGCAATACAAACACTACACAAAAACAACTCACAATCATGTCTCTTTTTATTGCTGTAATAAAGTCTGCAAGTCTTTCCTGCAAACATTTAAATTAGGCTCACAGAGTACTGTTATCTTTCCATTAAAGCCGACTGCAGTGGCATCTCAAAGAAATTTGTGATTTGATTATTTCACATTAATGCATGTTTATAACTAGATTATTGACGGTGGGGCTTTTACAAAAGAAAACGTGACTCAAGTGTTGAATCAGTGAATTCTCCTTTTTGTCCAGTTGCAGGTTTACAGCCGGCTGATGGATGCCTCAGTCTGTCAAGCTCTGACTCCACGTTCAGCCGCTATTTCTCCTTCAGTCCCGTGGAAGGTTTTATGCCCCCTGGGGTCTTCCAGAATTTTGAATTCACCTTCAGCTGTCCCATTTTAGGACCTTTCTCCGAGGACTTGCTGCCAACTGTCACAGGACGGCCGAAACCACTTACCTTGGTGAATTCAGCGAGAGGAGCGATTGTGACAGGACAATCATACGTATCCAAGCAAACATAAAAAGTTGAAAGTGATGGTTGTTCCGTGGCTCATGTTTAGTCTGTTTTTTTTTTCAGTGGTTGTCTCATTGCTCCCACCTTCCACTTTGATTTGTCAGAGCTCAATTTTGGAGATATAGGCTTTGGTGGGTTGTTCATTTCTTCATTTACGTGTGCATATATTAACCCACAGAATCGGAGCATTCAGGGAAAAAGTCCTCCCCTTCGGCCTCCTCTTTATGTTCCCTTTTTTTCCCCATCTGTCTCCGGGGGGCAGGTTTCCCACTGACAGTATCATTTAAGAGAAGTTGCTCTGCGGGTCCTTGGACACGGGTCTCCCAGTGTTACTAGTGCCAGACAGAAATCCAACGGGACCAGGAACATTAGCAGAGGCAGTGTTGCCTTAATGAAAGGCCTGGGTTCACTGTGTCATCTCCTTCCTTGTGATTGTGTGCCGTCTCTAGTTGTTCCCCACCAGTGTCCACTCACCTGCACGTCCCCAGTATACTTAAACCATATGTTCCTTGTCTCGTTGTTGGTTTGTCTGTGAGCCTCAGTGTACACTGTGATATCCACCGCTATTCTGTGTGATTCTCTGTGTTACCAGCGTTGTTTATTGGAGGTGGTTGGGTCATATAAGAGGAAATTAAAAGAATGAGAGTATTAATTAATTTATAAATTGTTGTTATAATTAATTAGTCATAATAATCGAGTGACTGTCCTGTCGAAATGGCTGAAAAGAACATTTAAATGTCCATTCATGCATCACAAAAATTCCCTCTTTTCATGGTTTATAAATGAGGATCGCAATGTCTAGAATTTTTTTTAAATGGGTCCCAAGAAAAAAAAAGAAAAACACTAGCAGTGGTTCTCAAATGGGGGTACGTTTACCCCTGGGGGTCTGTGACGGCACTGCAAGGGGTAATTGAGATTTATTTTTTAAATTTAAAATTAGCATCCATTTTCTTCAATATATTATTCAATATCAATAAAAAGTCTAAGTCTCCTCCATACCAGGATGCTCTGACCCAACCTGGCTCACGCCCCCCTGTCATCACCTGTCAATCACTGCTGCCTTGAAAGCTCAAACAAAAGGAGTCGTAGTTGAAACGTGCGACTGAAAACACGGCAACGAGATGCAACCCACCCAAAGCTTCAGTGTCAACAGTTTGAGAAATCAGACTCACTGGTGGCACAACGCTGTGTATTACATCTTTTTTTCCAATGAATAATGCTATGCACTGCTTAGGAGGTACTCTGATGAAAGAAATATTTTATAGGGGGTACGTTACTAAAAAAAGGTTGTGAACCACTTGTCAATAAGCAATTAAGAATGTTAGGGAAGGTCTTGGGTTTGAGTTACATAGCATAAATGTAAATTGTTCCATATGGTATCATAAGTTGGTGCCTTATGGCTCATTCAGGCCCAAAACAGATTTTTGGGCCACTTTTCTAGTACATTTTTTTAGTCCTGTCATAACACTGTTTGTTCTCATAAAAAACAAATAAATGAGAATCTATAACTTACTAGAATAATAATCTTAATCAAGTAAAATGGAATATCTTCTCCTCTTCCAAAACCAGTGAGTCATGCGATCAAACAGCAGAGGTTCAAATTGCCTTTTCCAAACTCCTGACATCCTTTCTCTTGAAGTAAGGTGACTTTCTTGTGTGGCGGTAACCTCTGCGGTGTTCCTGGCTCTTGCGATGCCTTGACAAGCTGTGAATGTGGCTTGATGACTCTCTATACAAGTGTGGACAAGTCAGTAGAGAGGATGTGTTAGATATAAAGAACCTCGTTTGCATAATACTACGTTGCAACGTCCCCGCCACAATCGCTCAGGACGACGGTAAACTGATTTACTCACAGCGATCTCTCCGTAACTGTAAATGTATCAACGAGTTCTAATTGATGGGGTGCAAACTGTGACATAGTGAAGGGAGAATATATGACTTCCAGTTGATTTATATCTACAATAGATCTTGAGTTGGTATGGTTGCATTAAATAAAAGTGATGTCCTCTTCTCACAAATACGAGGAGAGTCCGTAACTGCTTTTTAGCAATTTCTCAGAGGAAGAAGAGAGTTCAGGTCGAAGGAGCTTCCTGCTGTGTTTGGTAGCGTCCAGCCACCCCTTCTTCTGTGGACGTTTGTGTGCTTTGAAGTGTGAATAACTATCACTGTACTACGTGGCTGTAAATGAATTGCCTAGTTAACTAGTTCCCTAATTCCGCCTGTGTTTGGTTCCGTTCTGTTCTAGTAGCTGGTCTTGGCATGTATCGGATCGGAACCATGTTCACAGCCAAACGCTGGACTTTACCAAAGCCCTACAGCTCTCAAACTAGAATCCTCCCAGTGTTTAGCAGTGGCTTTAGCTTTACCCGTCAAGCCTTCTGTCTGTCTCCCCCTGCTCTCGGGACTAATTGTCCGTTTAATTTGTCACTAACGAGTTAACAGGCTCGATACTCTTGAAATAATTAGTTATCAATTCCATTTTAGCACTATCCCAGGAGGATAAGGTATTTACCTAATAGATGGGCTTGATTGGGGAAGCTGATTTAACAATAATCAAATCGGATTGCCTTGTTATTTCTGGTGTTTGTAGCTTTCTATGTACAAAATAGTCATTTCTACACTGAGTAGGATTTGGTGGAATCTAGCGGTATAATCGAACAATGAAGCCAACTGAATTTTTCCTCCATTCATTCCTTACTTTACAAGACTACAGTATCAGGATCCACTGAGCGCAAAACTGCAGCATTTCCTTCACTCACAAGCCATCCTTATCGTGGAACACGATGAAAGCGTTTTAGACTCAGAGGTTCCACGGTTTTGCACTATGCAACCCTGTGTTTGGGCTACAGCCAAGGAAATGCAGCAGAGAGACGCCAAAGTTGCTGCTATATGGACTGTGCAAAAGGAAATGGTCGCAATGCAACCTGGTCCATGTATACTCTGCGGCACGAGCCAGAGAAATACTCTCTCCGTTAATATAGGTATACAGAATGAACATACACACACACAGTCTTTTCTTTGAGATATAAACATGTCTGTTCTGCTTACTTTTATAGAAAGCGCCCATTCAATTATAGTGAAACTAACCAGGGAACCAAGACCTACAGTTCATCTTCTGAAAGCACTTCCTCTCTCTTTGCATTGCCTTATCACTGGGAATGGAGCAATGACTGCAGTTGCGTGACCCTGTCTTCTCCTCTGAAGCAGTGCGGGATCCCCCCCCGCCTCCCTTTGCCCTCTCAAGAATAAATCGATGCAGATTCTCCTTCAACTGCATTACATTTCGCTCCGTGGGCTGGTTGAGATCCACACAAATAGACCGGATGACTGAGGACTGGGGTGGATATTACGGAAGGCATTACCGTCTGTGTGGAATTATCCACGGGCTCCATCGCTTTTCCAACCTAGGCTATTATTGATTATTTTATGCGATAGCTCAGCAGAAGCCAACCCTTTACATCCAATGGTATCCAATTTTCCACTACTTTCCTTTCTGTTGGTAGAAACAGACATACACAGTTGGGAATGAAGACTGCATCACACATAAATAAACTATATGCACAGAGAATACCCTGCCCCATTGTCTGCACTCTTTTATTCGAAAGGGATCGGTTGGAAAATTCAGATGAATATGTGTCTTTGTCTATATATATGAATATATGTCTAATGTGTTTTTTGGCCGGTAACCAGAAACATGAGCCACGCGAGATTCCAGTTACGTTGCATTGATTTCGTTGCGCTGTGTAAAGTTTGTCCGGAGAATTGGCTGCAGTAATTCTCTCCAGCAACTTGCGCCCTATTCACAAGCAATCAATGCTAATCAAGCTGTGGGATGCAGCAGGTTTTGAAGTGATTATTGAGATTCCAGTCATCTGGCTCCTCTCTCTCTGGGGAGTCAACCCCTTGCTCTTTTCCTCTTCTGACACTGCCCACCCCTACACTGTGATCGCCCTTGTATCGACCCATACTGTTTGCTTTCACCGACCCAATCATACCAACGCTGAGAAAGTGATCCATGACTCCGAAAGTCACTCTCGGGCAGATGGGCTGTCTGCGTCTTTTCTTTTTTTTCGATCGTTTACAGGACTTTTTTTCCAAGGAAGTATCTTTGAACAGAGACGTCAAACTGAAGCTCGATGTTCCTCTTGTCCAACGTTATCCGCAACACAGAGCCCCGCAAAGTCAATTGCAAAATTGGACTGGAGACAATCTACCGTGTGGTCGTATCGGCATTGAAAGTGCCCAAGCTTCACTGCATCTTCAGTAAGCTCATACTCCACATCCCAATTAAAAGTTTATGTTCCAGCCATCCATCACCATAGTCGATGTATAAAACATTGATTTTGATCACGACCACTGTTTGGTCACACAGTACAGTGAGCACATTGGAGGGTTTATTAAAAGAAATGGAGATGAAAGTTAGATTTACATCTGTTTTTGTTATTACGCTAGACCTTACTCATAAATACAATCGAACAGTCGACAGAGCTGGGCAATGGAATGAGTACGCAGCATTCCCAGTCGTATACGTGTACCCCTGGGGGTCATCACCTGTCAATCACTGCCGTCTTGAAAAGCTCAAACTAAAAGAGTTGTGGTTGAAGTGTAGCAGCACACTGCTGAAAGTGAAACCCTCTAAAAGTGATGTTTCAGTGTAACAGTTTAAGAAATCATTCATGGCACAGTGCTGTGTATTACATATTTTTTCAACCAATAATGCTTAAGGGGTATTTTGCCACCCGAGAGCCAGCTGGAGCTGAGAGACGTGGTACACCTGAAGAACGCGCTTCACTTCCAGAAGTGTCCACCTAGATGCACACTGGGCAGCTGTCTAAATAGTCCGCTCCCCAGAAAGAAGGATACCTTTAGACGCAAGTTCTTCACCCTTCTTCGGTGGCTAAGAAGCGCCCTCTCGCGTGCAGCTCACTCCGGGTGGGTCGGGTTGGCAGGGGGGCTGGCGGCATCCTCACACTCCCCCAAGGTGAGACAGTTGGCTTGCAGGCCCAAAAGGGAACAAATGCAAGCTCCGAGTATCTTTACATTTTACATCAGTTACTCTTCGGAGTGCCTGATGTGCCATCTGGAGCATGGCATTGTGGGTGCGTACGAGTTCATTGGCAGCGTCAATGTTACCTGTCATTTTGTGGCATGCTCAGCATTTCCTCCAGGCAGCTGAAATTCCACCAGAAGAAGGTTGGTCAAGAGAAAATCTCTTTGGCATACAGATACAAAACTATATCAACATGTTAATAATGAGTTATTTAAAGTATCTACATCCAGAACTGTAATGCTGTAAAAGCCTGTGTCCCATTGAAGGATAACAGCACAGGTTTGAAAGTACACATATTTTTCGTGATACTTTGATTGGACTGTAAAACTAAAGGAATCACCATGGTTCAGCGTGCAGAGACTGTAATATCCTGAATAAACAAGTTTCAGGAAAAAGAGCCCAATCCCTTCCATAGCTTGAAACTGTCCATTGAGATGAGTTAGTAGAGTGGCTATACATTCAACCGCTGCATTGAAAGCCAAACCCATTATAAATTCTCCGGGGGAGAGAAATCTACTGATGTGTACTCAACGTTACACCGTCCCTTTGCTCTGGCCCCCCTCCCTTGCAATGCACCGTGAATACTATAGCAGTGTGTCCGTAGCCTCGCAGCAACTAACTGCAAAAACGCCACAAGATTTATTACCCGGCAGCGTCTTTCTTTCCCCCTCCCCCTCTTTCATCTATTGCTACTCCTCCTTTTAGCTCCCCTCATCTCAGGCTATTACATTGCCAATTTATCTTTCCTTTTTTTTAAATGTATTTTTCTCCTACCTCCTCTCCTCCCGCTCCCTTGTCTCTTCTGCCTGTGTTTCTGCTCACTACCAAATCCTTATCTTTGTTCTCGTTCCTCAACCCTCTCCGAGTTGGATTTTGACCTCACGCCGGCCTGTGAGACAATCCGTCTCATAGGCCGGCGTGCTGATTAAATGGAGACCTCACTCTGCGTTCACACACTTGCTCTCTAAGGTCTCTCTTTCTCTGTATCACAAAACCTGCCCTATCTAGCCATGTTCGACTAATTACATCCCTATCAGTAATTACGCCTTTGGAGAAGGTGATTTCAATAGAGCAAACTCTTTATTTGGCATTAACCCCAGTGATGGATAGAGGCTGTGCATTACATTGTAGGTATTGTAATGCCTCTCTGGCTTTAGGAATCCCTTATTTGCACTGTACCTACTTGTAGGCATGACGGATTAGATCAGTGAAGCACAGAGTCACCAAGTCATCACTCACAGGCAGGACGTTTAGTATAAGCCCAGGTGGACTATTGCAATGGTGAAATGAAGGTTCCTGAGCAACTTTCAAATTTCTCAAGTTCAGTCTTTCAAACCTGGAATGTTACATTTTTTTTCAGTCAAAAACTGTCTTGACTCCCGTTCTTGAATTGTAATGTAAGCTTCATGGTACAAGAATGAACACACATATATAGATGCATATATATTCTCTCTGCTCCGATGTCCTGCAGAATCCAAGGTTAATAAAGCGCATCGATATGCGTATCTTCGACGCAACGAGTTATTGTGGTTACTTCTTTTTTTTTCCATCCGATTGGAGTAAATGATGTTCAACTTTACCGCCATGGCGCACAGGAAGTACAGGGACAACGCAATGCTGTGTCGCATCGAACAAGATGGGACTGCAACCAATAGTAATGAAAAGCTAATGAACAATATGAATAATAAACCAAAGACGACATTTTAGTCAGTAAAGCTGAATACATACTAAAACAAAGAATAAAGGACCCTCATGTTGTAAACAAGGCGCCACCTCTGATCGTGACAAAAATGTAAATAGGCAATAGTTCGATCTAAGGATGGATGTATTTAGTTACTCTGAACCACTGGGAATAAGGCCGGGACACTTCTTTCATAAACTAAATCCTTGCTGGAGCTTTTTTTTTTGTAAAGAAAATGTGTCCTAAACTAGAGGCGAAAACAGGGAAAATGTTGAAGGGATGAAACCAAAGGCTAGTATTTGTGCTGTCAGCTGTGAATACATAAACATTTACTAATAATTTAAAATAATGTAAACCAGCATTAAACCAGCAAGAGTTTCGTCCCCTTTCTCCCCCACTCTCTGTCTCTGGAGAGAGAGAGAGAGAGAGACACGAGAATGTCAGAGTATGCTATTTCTGTCTTGAGCCTCAGTCTTGCAGAGTCATCATCTGCTGTCTCACCATCTGTTCTTCTGTCCGCACCAGTGGGTTTTAAAACTCTTTCCCCAAAAAACTTTTATGTCTTTTTTTCAGCCCACCCCCCCCCCCCCAAAAATTGCACCCTCTTATTTAAGAATTTGACCTGCAGTGCGTTGGCTCCGAGGTCATTGCTGATGTACTCATCTGTGATCCCTTGGGGGGGGGGGGGGGGGGCAGACGTCAGGCCAGCTCGTCACAGACTGGTCATACAACAGCGCCCCCTGCTGGTCGTTCTGCTCAATCCTCATTAAGCGCACACGCCGAGGGTCAGGATTTAACTGATGCATTTCCAACATGAAATCATTCTCTTCCCTGCCGACCGGTTTCCTGCTTCTTGCATATTAAAATTCCTCTTAGAACACTCTGTTTAATTTCCTCAACGAGTGTGATGAACACATTCTGAAATACTTGTGCTCAAAGGAATAATCCAAAGTACATTTGCTCTCTTGGTTGCTCCTAAGACCCAAATGCAGGAGTAGAGTTTAGTGGACTCTGTTTAGTGTTTGTAGCAAAGCTCTAAGCTAAAAAAAATCACCTGTCCACAGGAGCCTTTTTTTTAAAGGACAATAAAAAATACAGAACAGAACAAGAAGATCCACAAATACATCTATAGATACATACACACAGTACAGCTGTATTTCAAGGAGTGTTGAGGCGAGGGAGCAATGTTGCTTCTCTTTTAACCATAACTTGATACCTCTATTGAAAACATTATTATACATTGTGAAGCATTTTCAATTCTGTTGTTGGACTGTTCCAGTTTTGCTCCTTGAACCAAGAAGGCTGATTGTCCAGATGAGGCCTTGCGCAGAGTAATATGATCGTTGGCGTTATGGGTTGTACAGTTGTTTTTGCCCAGGTAGTGATGCAGTATGATAGGTGTAAGAATATCGGGGATTGCATGTAGAGCTGAGCTGAGCTGAACAGCAGATACCTTCTGATGAATCTGAAGCAGCGTTTTTGCTGATGTTACGCACTTGTTAATCAAATCTTATGATGATTCCTCAGTATGTCACATGGCCTTGACCCTACGCATGTTGACTCTGCAGCTACGTAGACGCACGTAGAATCTGCTCAGATTGTTAACCCAACAAGCTATACCCTTTAAAATGTCATTTGTATTTGTTAATGAAAAAAAAAATATATATATATACATACATATATACATATATATGTATATATATGTATATATATACATATATATATATATATATATATATATATGTATATATGTATATATGTGTATATGTATATATGTGTATATATATATATATATATATATATATAAACATGTAATGTTTTGGTTTTTTTCTTTTTTATATCCACTACAAAAACGGATTTGAGGAAATCAAATTAACTTTGAATGTCACTGCAAAGTTTTTCCCACTGGTCTTTTGCACTTCCAATGCCTCTTTATGTATGCGAGCCCTCCAGATCAGTTATCATTGATAGTCAAAACAAGGGCGTATTGATCTCTGATTTAGTTGAAATGAGTGATTCAGCAGAACAGTTCTGTGACCTTCTTGTCTGTTCAGCACTATTCTTTCACTTATCTTTTCTCTCATGCTGCCGCTCTCTCTCGCTCTCTCTCTCCCTCCCTCCCTCCCTGTGTTGCATTGAGGATTTGGACAATATTTATGAATCGGTTGTCTTGTTGTTTAATGGCCAAACAAAGTCTTTTTTTTTTACAGCAGCACCTTATTTTCTTTAACATCATCTTTTATGATATTTGTTGACATAAATCAACAGGCTCAAACGTAACGTTGTTTTTTTTTATAGTGTGTCAGGGTTCCGTTGTGTGCATGTGCTCTCCCTCCAAGGAATCCCCGAGGTGTTTGAGAAGCAGCTTAAGCTGCAAGTGGCTTCCTATGGACTTGGTCATCACGCTAACTGGAGAGGGAATGTTCCCAAGGATCGGCCTGAACTTGCCACAAAACCTGAGCGTGCAAAGGCATCCTTTCATACACCCAGACGTGACCAAATCTTCACCCAACAAGGCAACTAGGATGAACATTTGCAGTGGAATATGTTTTTCAACTACTATTAGGCTGGTGCTCTGAGCCCAAAACTGCAGTTCCCACCTTGCGGTTGTATGCATGCACACAACCCAAAATGCCCAAATGGAAATATGATGTAACAAGTGGTAATTATGTGGTGTCATAGATTATCGTTCCTTATAGCTTAGCTTTAGGCGTAGGAGGCAATCCCTGTGACACCATTTCCCAGGCACACTTGAGGGGAATTTCTTCAAATCCTTTGGCTAACGGACAGGTCGCTAGGCCAACAAATAAACGGCCACTTGAACTAAAAGAAGTCATTAGAATTTGGTGGTCAAAGGTCACTGCGGCACCACAAAACCCATTTTTGTCCGTAACGCAAGAATTCACACAACTAGGACAGACTAACTATACCAATTTCCCCCATAGGATGAAATGATAAAGCAATGACATTTTGGGAAGAATGTGCAAATGCTACGGTTAAACAACAAATACATAGTAATACAAATACTTTCAGTGGTGCAGGCCAGGACAGTTAAGAAGACAGAGGAGGATGGAGCATCCTCTGTCAGGGTTGGGGGTGGAAGGCAGGACTCAAACGCAGACTTTTCCAATACAAAAAGACTTTAATAGTCAAAAGGTCCAAAATCCAAGGGGCAAAAACACTCAGGCATGAAACTATGGGCATCCAAGACAAAAGACAGGACAAGGACATGCGTGGCAAAAGACAATGACGCGACAAGTGACACAGGAGACACACGGCTTAAATACACAAGGGAGGTGCAGGTGATTGGACACAGGTGGAAACTATTAGACAATCACAGGGGACAACGGGACAAGGCAGGAAGTGAAGTTACCCGGGGACACAAGTGGCAGAAAACTACAAAATATAACATGAAGTGAACCACACCGTGACAATCCTCTGTAATAGACAAACAACTAAGGCTACCAAGCCCTCACAGTTAGAGACCTAGGTCTTCTTTTCCTAAACAATTTTGTGCAATGACAACCCTATGTTCAGCACTTATTCCAAACTTGGTGTAATGTAGGTTCCTATTGGGCCAATATAGTAGTTAAGAATGGGAAGAATAGGAGACTCTAGATGAAACAAAACAGAGTCAACATAATATTCCAGTTCATCTTTAACCGCCTAGTCAGGGTCAGTTGCTTGGTTCAACATAATATTGAATAACACAACTCATGAATTCATGTTATTGTTGTTTCCTGATTAAATTCTTAATGAATATGTATTAAGAAACTGTACATAGTGTTTGATGCATGACCCAAATACATGTTCTTTCTTTCATGGCAGTACCACTACTCCGTGCTCTTAGTAGCCGACCTCTTTCTGTCACAGCTCAGCTCCACACCCTCCTCACTTCATAACAAAAGTCAACGATCCCTGGAATCTTATGTGTGTTGCATTTGAGTCGAGGACAAGCTGTTTGTTTAGGACTAGTTGCTGTCAGTTGTCATTTCAGGGTGCACCAGATGCACCACCACGGACGCTTTCAAACAGCAGCAAACCAGAAGTATCATAGGATCTTATTCTCTATCACCACCACCAGTGTCTGGAATCCAAGGGGGGGGGATGTGCCTCATCGGATCTCGGCATCCCCTATCCTACGGCATGCCACAAAGATTTTAGAGTATTTCAAATGTATGCCGGTTTAATAAATTATAGTTAACTTCAAGACGTCCCTCCTTATTTAAATACCACCGGTTACAAGTCCACTGGGTTTTCCCTGCTTCTTATCTGTGCATTGATTTTTCAAGTGAGTAGACACACGGCAATTGCAGTTTTCTGCTCGTCACCTCCGTATTTATTCATAGTTGCTCTGACATTTCCCCGTGATTGAAATGAAAATGAAAATATTTCCTTTGCAGACAAGGATTGGACAGATAAGCACTGCAACAACTTAGCCCTTTTCGAAGAACCTTCACCTAAACGACTTCACACTCGACATTGCGCTCCCTTGGGTTCTCCTGAGCATTAAACTTTCCATGATCAAGGTACAATGCTACAGTGGATTATCATTGCATAACACTCACTGGTCTGAAAGAAGAACTGCGTTTGTCTATTCAAAGAGTTATGTTAATAAATACTGGATGAGTATGTCTTTGTTCTGTGGAACTTCCAGGAGCAGCGCTCCCAGCTGCCGGTACCTTGAGGAGCATGATCATTGAGCACTGAAGTCATGCACCTTAAGGTGTCGACATACAACGCGTGCATATTGGTTTTAGTCCAATTCAGGCCTGGATGACGAAGAAGCCATGATGGGTGACACATACGAGAAGGGAAACGGCAAAGCGGAAGAAATACACACTTCTGAGTGGGAAACCAGCTGAATTACGCGAGCACTCCGTTTTAGATACAGAACTGGAAAGTATCCTGAGGCGAGTGTAATTCACTGTAATTTCCACAGGAACTGCATGTTTTAGTAGCGCTTGTTCTTTCAGCCGAGACGACCATAGAGGGAAGCTGAGGGACGGGGGCACCTATAGCGATGACCCCCGTCTGCAGAGCAATGGCCTCCACATGCGTGTGTGTCGCACGAGGGTCCGGCTGCACGCAACCGCAGCGGTGAACAGTAGATTATCTTCATATATTAATCGAATGAAAGGGCCTTGGAACTTAATATAGAGCCTTGTCTAAAATCATTCCAGGCAATTACATTAGTTACCTCAGAGAAATTATCCAGGCAAACCTTATTCTTTTCACTTTCTTTACCTGTTCTTAAGTCATAAAAAAATCATTTTGATTAAATTTAAAACGATTACCCAAATTTGTTCCCTCCTCTGGCTTTAGTACAATTTAGCATGCATGCTACACTGCTTTGAATGCCCAGTAACCTGGGATTGATGAGAACGTGTTTCTTTCTACCACTTCTATTACTATTAGCCTGACTGCAAGGCAACTCTACAACAGTGCTGCCGCGGGTAATGCTGGGAAGAAGCCTGAGGAGGCTGGTGTAGGATATTAGAAAAACTGACGACCCGGTTCATAAATAAAATGCATATAGTGCACAACAGAATACAGCCATGATTCTGAAAATGTGTAATCAATAAAGTAATGACAATATTGTAAAACCACTGTAATTCTGCAACTGTAATAGAACACCGATATACAGTTATGATTGTATTGAATATTGACTGAGGGTCATTCGAAATCCGAGTTACATTGAACTCACCAGAAGACCACTCCCAGGCGTGTGGACACTAACTTTCACACTTTTAAGGATTGTTATAAATACCTGTAGGCCACCATTGTTCTCGAGTTCGCTGGTGGAGACAACAAACGGGCACTAGGGATGGTCAAAAGGACTGACCTGGGGCTTGTTGGCTGCTGAGACCAGCGGCTCCTCAGCTGAGATGTTCTTTTTACCACAACACCATCCCCTTTATTAAATACATTTGATTTTAACCTTTCGATCTGTGATGCCTTTTGTCCGTCCGGCGCTTCTTCATTTTTGAACACAACACTGGTGAGAATAAAACACAGCGCACGCACACATCAACGCTCGTGCGGGAACCGTTTGTGTTCTGATTGGAGGAGTTTGCAGGAGATTAGAAGTGAGAGAAGTGTCTCGTGATGGACAGACCAGTAATGATTTTCCGTGCTTTCAATGTGCAGATTAAAAAGGCGTTTAATCAGCAATCACTTCACAGGAACGGCTGAGTAGTCAACAATAAAAGACCGTGATTACAGTACTAAGCAGCATTCTGCTTGTAATCAGGCATTTTTACTCTTCCATAGTTAGACAGGACACAACTGCAGTGCAGTGAAGTGCACAGTGCTGAGGAAACATTGGGAAATGAAGACCAAAGTAAATATATACAACTGCTTTAGCCCACAACACAGACTGAAGACCAGCAACAGTCCCAGAAGCCTCAGAACCAGCTCAAGCTTTATGAGTCCTGTGGGGTCAAACCCATTGAGGCCGGCTTCAGTGGAAATCACTCCAAGGCTGCTCAGGGGACCGAAAACACAAACTTTGTGAACTCCTGTATGATGCATCTTAATCTTTGAAAGGCACATTTCTCTTTTATATTCTGGGTGTATTTAAAATAAGAATATGATGTCATGATTGAATATGATAAGCCAGCTGCTTGGGTGTGGTTACTCCTCGGGGAGGGGGTGGGGACATAATTAACAATCTCTGGTCTGACCAGCTATTGGTTTACATCCTGGTAGCAAGATTTCTGGTCCATTTACCCACAATGTTTTTCTTGTATTTATGCAGTTTATGTATTAGTACACTATCTGGTATAGAAACATGCAGTAAAATTCAGGTGTGCATTCTGTGTAAAAGAGGTTTCACTTGTCGGTTCTCGTTTTTGTCTTATCGTTGTCACGGCGTCGTTGTCATGGCGTCGTGATAACAGCGTGACCGCCTAGAGGCTGTGTATGCAAAGTGCTGCTTTGCAACTTTAGCTAATCAGCGGCAACTGGATGGAAATGGTATTCTCTTCAATGAAAACAAAGGGAAGAACTGAGTCAAGACTGGAACAGAGATTAAACACGTGAAGTGCCTCCAAAATACTATGCTTTTCTCTTACATTGCATGGGATCTCTGATGTTGGGTCAGAAGGTGACAAAACAAATGGTTCTGGTCAATCACAGCCCTTTCAATCTGTCTTTTACCGCCGGATCCAAGGGTTGGGAACACACACACACACACACACACACTCATAAAGAGTAGTCCCCACGAACAAAACTCAATGTTGTCCTCTCCCGGCTCGCCTACAGGAGTCATTCAGTCCAAAAGGTAATGTTGAGATACTGTTAACCCTCGTCAGCATTCGCTGCAGGTTGCGCGACTGTTACACCCCCTGCTGGCCATTCAAGGCTCCTGCCGGTTTAGGCTGTGAGGTGAATCTCTGATTGGGGCCGTGGTCCATGGATATAGCCAGGAGGAGGATTATCGTGATGAAACCCATCAAAATCAATGCTAGGTCAAAGTTCCTTAAAGTAGCTTGACCTTAAACTTTACTTTACCACACAGGTAAAGAACTGAAATGTACCCTAATCAATGAGCACATTCCTCAAAGTAAATACATGGAATTAACCATATCAACCAACACAAGTCCTTTAAAACTTTGAGTGTCTATAACAGTTGTGCTGCCTAACGGCCCACGCGGTCTTCCTTGACCAACTACAAAATAATTCCATCTAAATATGTTGCAGCAGAATGTCACTGGAACAGCTATCCATAGTAAACAGTGTGGGGTTCATTGATCACTGGAAGACGTTTTGGGGACGCCTGGTCTGATTAGGAGTGACCGTATCCATCCCACTTCGGATGGCGCGGATCTCATTTCAACAAATCTGAGCCAGTTTCTTCGTGGGCCAAATCCATGACCCAGAGTTCAGACCAGGAAGCAGAGAGCATCCGAGCAGCTACCCACCCAAACAGTAATAAACCCTTGAGAATGTGCCTGCCCCACGGGTAATTCAATTATTTAAAGCTAAAGTAAACATTCAAGGAGTTTAACAAAATACCAGACCAACCGTGCAGCAAAATAGACAGTAATAGACAGTTAAAGGTGGTACTTTAAACATTGGATCTGTCATCTAAAGCCGTTTTAGTAAATGAATTAATATCAGATCACCACGTTGATCCATTTTGTCTTACTGAAACCTGGCTGTTGGATGGAGAATATATCAACTTTAATGAAGCGACACCTCCGTCATAATAATACTCAAATATTCCGGGATTTTAATATTCATGTGGATGTCGACAACGATGGCCTTGGTACTGCGTTTATCTCATCTTTGGTTTAATTGGTTTCCGTCAGTGTGGAGAAACATATGCTTTAATCACACCCTCAACCTGGTTCTGGTGTCTGGTATTTGAATAGAACATTTAACACAGAACCCTGTCTTGTTGGACGAGTGTCTAATAACCTTTGATTTACCGGAATCTGCTCCTCTTGGCGAGGGTTTCTACAGTCAATGCTTTCACCTTTAATTTGCAGGCTTGAGGGTTATACTGTATTATACCAAGGAGCAAGTTTCCGTCTAGTTAGCATTATCATCAGTAGTCATCTGATATCTTCAGACGCGATACTGAACTTCCAGCAGAAGGAATTCCCTCTTTAGGCGAACTGCGGAAAACTTCAATGTTTATGGCATACCACCAATTTAGAAGAATCTAGTTTTGTTTGGCGAAAACAACCTTAAAGAATATAAGCAGGTCAACCTATTATTCATAATGAATAGAGAAAAAACAATCAACTGTCTCAGAAGAAAAACACGATGACCCCGAATCTGTAACATTGTACAGGCGGCCTCATTAAAACATACTATTTGAAATACATTAAAAGTGTGGGCTGCCGTTGTTTAAGCCCCTTCATCAAAACTGGTCACAAATTGGCCACCCCCTGCAAGAATATATTCTTATGCAGTCCATCTCTTCTCTCATCAGGTAAAGATAATGGGAAGATATTAACAAGGGAAATAACCTGTCAGGGTGCAGGGAGATGGTAGGACTCAAAATACAGACTTCAAAGCCAAAACGGGCCAAGGGGCAAAAATGCAGACGGGAACCAGGAACATCCCAAACATTGAACAAGTGATAAGAGACACACACGGCTTAAATACACTAGGGAGGTGCAGGTGATTGGACACAGGAGGAAACAATCAGACAATCACAGGGGATGAGAGGACAAGGCAGGAAGTGAAGTTACCCAGGGCGACAAGAGGGTTGTCGTGGCACAGGGGTTAGAGAAGTTGTGCAACCACAAGGTTGGTGGTTCGTTTCCAGGCTGCCCCGTGTTTCATGTCGAAGTGTTCCTGAGCAAGACACCTAACCCCTAATTGCTCCCCGGGCAAAAATGTGAAAAAGCGACGGGTTTAAAGTGTAATGTAAGTCGCTTTGGATAAAAGCGTCTGCTAAATGACATGTAATGTAATGTAAAAGAGGCAAGAAACTACAAAATAAAACGGGACATGAACCGAAACCGTGACATAACCAGATTGAAGAGGACAATTAAAGCTTTCAAACATGATATTTTCAAAGGAGCACTGGTTTCGCTGACAATGGAAGTGATTCATTGCATTTTATCATTGTGCAAAAAGCAAATTAAAGTGTTAAAATCAATGGAAAATAGTCAGGGTTGGCAGTGAAGCAAGCTTTGACCAATTGATCCTGGGACGGTTGCAGTAAAGAGAGTGCTGCAGTCTGGCTCTCACACGCAGACCTCCAGCTTCTTGAAATAATGTCTTAAACATTGTAATATATGTGCGATGGATTTCCCATCGCTTGCCCTGTTTCTAGTTGGACGACCCTGGTTTCACAGTGAAAGAGGTGCACGCCATTCTCGCGGGATAAGACCAAAATACTTTTTGTGGCCCCTTCAGGAGGCTCTGCGGGGCCGCGGTTTGGCAGGTGGATCATCTCCAGGCGCCCTCCGATACAAACGATTTTAACTGAAGCCTCTAAGTTGGAATGGTTTCATGATGCTCCAGCTGAATGTGTTGACAAATGATTTGTTCAATGCCTGAGCTCCAATGTCATTGGAGACATTTATTTGCGCAGAATAATTATTTCCGTTTGTCACATTTGTGTTGGTAAATACTGAACGATAAAAACCTGCTGAGGACACCTGTCTAATGCCTGTCATTGTACACTCCGTCCACATGGGGGCAGTCATGTCAAGGGAGTTCACCAAATCTAGTGCCTCGGGGATTGAATCCATGACACATCATTATCTTTATTCATTTTTTTGTGTCTTGTTAAAGTGTCAACTTCCCACATGAAGTTAATTTTTTCAAAGCGCTCTTGTGTTGGACAATAGGCACACGGCAGGCATGACTAAACGCTCTGCTGAAAGGGCACGAGCTGGAGACACTCATTACCAAAGGTTAGATATGTCACCCCCCCCCCCCCCCCCCGCCCCCCTCACACCACACACACACACACACACACACACACACACGCACACACACACACACACACACACACACACACACACACACACACACACACACACACACACACACATAAAACTATAATGAGGAGCTGAACTGACAGTTCAATAGACACTCCTCTTATGACCCACAGGACACACACTGAGAGGTCTCTGAGAGGTATTTTCCTTTATACTTTATATAAATATGAAATAATATTCAATATGAGAAAGAATAAATACCAGTTTGTGCTTAAAAGTCACTATAAATTCTCCAACCATGAAAATATAATGACCATTGCTCGTTATAATATCAATATCGGAGGCAGGAGGGAACTATGAGTGGGTGTGTTGTTGAGTTGGGTGCTGTGATGTAACTGGGGAGCTTGTTGGGGGGGGGGCTGCACCCCCCCCATAGAGCGCAGCATGAGCGCTCCGCAGCAAAAAGGATGTGTGAGCAGGCAGCGCGCTACTGTAGGGACGGAGTCCACAAACTGCTCAACAAAGAACAAGCCAAACTTCGAGCGCAGGAAAGCCGCGAGCAGCCGAACCCCGTAGCCGGTCAGGACAGCGAGTCCGCGACGGCAGCGCAGTCCGGAAACAGCGGAGCCCAGCCCGGTGGAATCGACGGGCTCGTCCGCTGGATCGTCACCAAAATGAGCGACAACAAGAACATCTCCAGCCGGGAGTACGCCTCCAGCAAGGAGGACGTGGCCGTGGCTCAGGAGCAGTTCTTCGCCCCCGAGCCGCGGAGAGGCATTTCCGTGATTTTGGATGTGAGTATCGGGAGGCTGCGGTCAGCCTCGCGGGGTTAGATGGGAGGGTGTCGCGGGGGGCGATGGAGGCGTCCGGCGAGCAGTGCGTAAGGGCACCGGTGCTGTGCGCACTTACGCACCGGTCCAAAACAAAAATGTTGCATACGTTAAACCAATCCGCCCTTAAACTTGGCCCGAAGTCGGCGCTCCTTTTCCCACGCAGAAGTCATCGTAAATCCAGAACAGCGCAGCGCATCGCTGCTTTAGGTCCTAGTTTGCTGTGAAGAAAGTCCGACGCGCATCTCACCGCTCAGCGAAAGGACAAAAAAAAGCAGCATCACAGAATCCTCGGTTTTTTAATTATTCATGATAACTTCTCACTGTGATATATATGTTTTATATCGAGTTGTAACAGGACCCCGACCTTGTTTTAGTCGGCGGATAGATCTCCAAAGGTGCAGCCTTTCTGTGTGAGAAGTTACGCAGCGCGCCATGTCGATCTGGGTCACCTCGCGCATATGGTTATTTTCCCCCCACCGCCCAGTTTCATCTGCTCTATGGAGATTGAATTGATTTCTCTTTTAATGATTTAATGATGTAGTAGTAATTGGAGTAGGACCGCGGCCGGAATAGTTTGACAAAGAAGGGCTACAGAGGAAAGTCATTAATAACCACAGGGCCAATGCATCCTAGTAACCGAATAAATGCAGAGCGTGTAAAGGGGTTGTGTGTGTGTGTGTGGGGGGGGGGGTAACCTAGTTTCCTCTTATACCTCCCCAGAGGCGGACGCAAAACACAAGGGCTCCCTAATGTTTAAGTCGGGATCCAAAATGGCTCTTTGACCTGCTTCCGATGTGTGACCCATGTTTTTTCTTCTGGTCTTGCTCAGTTCTACCATGGAAGTGTTTTGGTCACAGGCAGGGGGGAGATGGAAGACTTATTTTTAATTAAAACAACAATGTCAAACAATAAACACACACGTTTAAGGACAATTTGTAAATGAAACAATTAACGGGAGATTATTCTTAGAATTAACCTCAAACTCGTTGTTTTCCACTGGGTTACATTTTCACTGAAGCATTCGGTGTGACATTTGAAGCTAAACACCCACTGACACCCCACGTTTGTGGCATTTCCTCTCCGGCACACTTCCTGCTTTAAACTTTGAAATTGAAATTTCTTCTCTGATATTAGTAACCCCAGCATTATTATCACTTGGAGAAATCCACACCAAAGGGATTAAATGATCGCTGCAGGTGTGTGTGTGTGTGTGTGTGTGTGTGTGTGTGTGTGTGTGTGTGTGTGTGTGTGAGTGTGTGCCTCCGGGCAGCATCCTGCTCATTAGACCCTCTCGACTTGCTTGTTTCTAATCACATCCTGCTTCCTTCATCTTAGACCATACACCTTTCTTTCCATTCTTTAAACTCCTTTCACCCCCCCCCCCCTCCACCACCTCCCCTCCCCCTCTCCTCTCCTCCGTTCCCGCCTTGCCTCCTTTTCTTCTCGGGGATCACATCTTCCTCCACTCCTCAACCAGGCCAAGAAAACATCCATTCTTAATAAGGTTAGGAGATGGATGCAACAATCTCCCTCCCTCTGTCACTGTTTGCTGCCTCTCTCTCTCTCTCTCTCTCTCTCTCTCTCAGACACACACACACACACACAGCCTCCTCGCAACGCAACATTTCCCTCCTCTCCGAGCTTGTCTGTCTCCAGCAGCTCCAGACTTGGCTGTTTTCCTTGAGTAGACCCTCCGGTGCAGCAGGGGAGCCGACGACTTCGGCGTACCGTCAGCGCTGGCGGCCGTACCGAATTGTGTACAGTGCTGCTTTAAGGGTCAAACTGTAAATTATGGAAATTGTTCATTATTGATCATTAATCTCAGTCTAGCTTGATGTGAGAGTCAGAGATTGTTAGTTTAAACAGCAATAACCAACTTTGCCAATTTTGCATTGAGACAATAATATTTATTGATAATAATATTAAGTGTTGCATGTTTTTATATTCTGGAGACTACATCCAGGTGGGATGAAGGTTTTAAACCAACCAGAAGCTTTCTTCAAACTCCTCCTCCATCTTTTTTCTACACATACTGTCATTCTCCCTCATGCATTCCTCCGAAGAAGGCTGTTGGGCCGAAACGTTAGGAACCCTCTGATTGCTGCACTGACTTTTATTTTATGAACCATCTTTTAAAATGAGTTATGAAATGAATGATTTTTAAAAGATAATTCAAAGCAAATGTGCCAGTATGCTGTGAAATTGAATGATCCTTCAACCGTACATTTCTACAACATACAGGAAAAGATTAATTGCAAATAAACAGCAGTACTACTGTGGGGAAATCCTTCCTCCCCTTTCCTTTATCGTTCTTTTATTGTTGAATGTCCCTGAAAAAAGCTCAAACTAAATAAAAAAACATAAGAATGAAAACATACTTGATTCCCTTTTGCCTGAGAACAAGGCATCCAGAAGACCTGCTCAGCATGCATCTCTGCAGCACTGCATTGGGGCTTCCAGGAATGGAAGCAACCTTGGACCAAGAAACCTACAAATCGAACCCGTTAAACATATTTTTTATATCCTAGAAATTTTCTCATTTTATATAATGGGAAGTTGCTTCAAAACCAATCCTAAACTTACTTCCTTGAACCTAAGCCCAACCCAATGTGGTTCATCTCCATCCTTCCCCCAGCCCAAGACCTAACCCCCATCCTGACTCCCACCTCCCACCTTAAAGTGACAGACAACTGCTCAGACGGAGGCTAGAGTACAAAAAAAGTCAAAGTGGAATTGAATTGAGCATTTTCCGCAATATTCTAAGCCTCCAACGGCTCATGATAACACTTCCTCAACAACTTACCTTAAATACTTACCATGGTTTCAGCAACCTGATAAGAAGAAGGAAAATCTCAATTTCAAAATGAATGAACCTTTTTTAAAAGGTGTTATGTGTGTAAAACAAGCCGTATTATGTCTAAATCAGATTCTCGCCAAGATGGATTCGTGGAACAAATCACTAGAAACACAGAGTGACTCCATGCATCACCCTCCTGCCCCCATCTCTCTGTCGCTGTGCTGTTGCCGGCAGTAGACAATAGAAACAGTGAACAAAGTACTCTGGAACCGGCATGAAAGTAGGAGACGTGCAACTTTCAAATCCACAGGAAAAGAGGATGTTTCACCCAAGCTGTAAATTAGCGCGTGTTCCTGCGCGGACGCCATGTGGTGCGCGCGTCCACGAAGGGTAATCGTGACTCTGTTGGCTGATCAGCAGCTTAGATTCGTGTACATAATTGTTTTATACGCCGATTCGACAACTTAATCCTTATGCTACTGTCCTTAATACGGAATTCCACTATGTGATAGAGAGCATGGGGGATGGATCCATCCAACAATGAAAACTGGCAGACTGGTATGCCTCTGGTGGCATCATCTGCTCTCTGGGTTCCAGTGGTCCCAGGTTTTGAACCCTGGACGAATTGTCTGACAAATACCGGCCCAGTTTACATAGTTGCAGGTGTAACCTTAGAAAAACCATGGAGGCAATTTGCAGTAGAGCCAGCAAAATAGGTTGTAAACTATGGGTCGCCATTGACAAAGATGTGCACACCCTTTGTTCAGCTATAGATAAAGCGATAAATACTGCCCTCCTGTTAAGGCTCTCTTATTCTACACTCTTCCTGTTCATACGTCCTTCAGCTGCCGGCCGATACCTCCAATGACACTGATTGCACCTTCTTGCTTTCTATTCACAGATATTCAGAAGAGCTGACAAAGATGGTGAGTGAATTAATTATGTTCGTATAATATGATTGTTACTGTTTAGGGTTTGTCAACATTGATTTTCTCATGGGAGGACTTCAAGTGGTTTATGTCCCACTTGATCTTCCGCCCCTTCTTCATGTCTATTTTGATGGAGATTTGGATGTAGATTGAAAAAAATCCCAATGCTTTCTTCTTGGAGCCGTCCTTACTATTCACACAGGGATGCCTCATATAAAAACAATACTGGCTGCATTCGACTCTGTTGTGATGAGTTGGCCCAGTGCTTCTCCAGCAGTTGACAAGTCCAAATGTCTGCTTTAACAAAAGGTTTTCACTAAAAGCCTTGTTGGACTTGGCAGATGCTCTCTAATTGTTCAGTACAGTTTTTTACCATTTGCACCTCCAGTTTTTGCTTCCCAGGGAAAACATTCACATCTAACAAAACAACTTGTTTGGCAATAATTTGGGCCCAGACAGGTGATGGTGTTTCAGCAGAGACCCGTGGTTTACGGTCTTTGAAGCCTTTTGAAAACTAGTGAGCGTTCATCGCTGTGTGTCTGCTGCATTGTACTATATTTTGGGCATTTTGTCCTTATCTTTCAAAAGGGGCAAGTTTAGATCACTGTGTTGCTTTGCCAATGAGTGATTTGTTTATACTCGTTGGCATTGCACAAACTGCTACTCTCTCTCTCTTTCTGCTCCCTTTTACATGTTCCTCTTTCCTCTCACTCATCCTTTCCCTCCTCTCCTGCTTTCCTCCCCCATCACTGTCGTTGACTAAAAATAATTTAACTAATGAGGAAACGGGATGAAAAGCT
This sequence comes from Gasterosteus aculeatus, assembly GCF_964276395.1. Classification (NCBI taxonomy): domain Eukaryota; kingdom Metazoa; phylum Chordata; class Actinopteri; order Perciformes; family Gasterosteidae; genus Gasterosteus; species Gasterosteus aculeatus. The sequence continues at coordinate 3,872,418 of NC_135698.1, forward strand.
GTGTTTTCATAGCAGCCAGATGGTCATTTGCTCTTCTAGTGCTTCCGCTTGTGTGTGTGTGTGTGTGTGTGTGTTTTTCTTTCGTCTTTGGCGCCTCTTAAGTTCTGTTTGGAAAAAATGTATTCAAGGAGAGCATATACCGAACATTAATGCATGTTGATTTAATGCTGATTTTATTAAGATGTGGCAATTCTGCTGGAGGTCAGACTGTAGTTTTCATTTTCAACCAAAACTGTTTTGGTTCCATCTGTACCGAAACTGAAACAGCAACCCTAAAAAAAAGTTATTTTGGGAAGGATGAAAAACTTTCTTGCAGTCATACTTTTGTCCACGTTCCCTTAAACATTGAGTGAAATAACCTGAAACTACCCTAAACATGTGGACAGCGACAATATTTGCGTTTCATTTTGAAATCATTTTAACAGTAGCTGAAATAGCATTGAGCAGTTCTAAATGTCCATTTGTCCCGATGTTCACCCTTCCACAGAATTTACACACAGGTAGAGGAACTTTAGAAGTTGATTATTGGAGTATAACCATTTGTTCGATGACGTGCCATCCCGCACTAGCTGGGCTGAGCACGACTTCGATGTAGAGGCTTCGCAGCCTGTCAGCCTTTTAATAGATTTCCTACCGAGAAGCTCAACTATTCAGATATTGAGATAAAGTATATGGTTGATAATGACATTTTGGTGCTTTCAACTGCGAAGTGGTTTTTGAGCTTTTCTCCCCTTCAAATAGGTTGAGTAAAATGCTCTCTCTCTCTCTCTCTCTCTCTCTCTATGTCTCTCTCTCTCTGGCTGCGCCGTCAACTGAGCCACCTCTATCAGCTTAACGTGTGCATATTGCTCATTGTGCTTTGAATGCCGTGCATTAGCTTTCCACTGACCTGTGGTTGTTATGTTTTGACGTCGCAGAACAAATCAGCACCATAGACAGCGCCCACCGTTCACGTCAGTCTGACGGCCTACTGGCTTTGTGTCAGTTTTTCGGTAACATGTTTTATAGTAAACAGTTTTAAACGAGGAAGTATGTGTATTTCTTAATTTTTAAACGTTTCCTAATTGAGCTTGGGAATGACTTTCCGATCGTACTGTGTGTGTGTGGTTGTGTGAGTGAGCAATGCTCGACGTAGCACTGTTTGTTTCTTTGTAACGGTCTCTTGGGGGGGATTCAACAACTCCATTGCTGCTGCAAACGGCATTTTAAAAAGGCAGGTGTGTGCGGTTGGAGGAGAAGCATCAGAACAAGAGTAAGGAGCGACTGAGAGTCAGCGAGGAACAAAGAGAGAAGAAGAAGAAACGATGGTTATTATGAGGAAACAGTTATTTGATGTATGGAACGCAGGCGTGAAAGACAGAACCAGCGAAGAGAAGCTGAAGAAGGGTTATTTTTATCCTCCTCCTCTCTCCTGAGAGACTACTGGGAACTGTTTTAATGAGCGAGAGCATGGGGCGCTTACTGGGAAAGAATTTGTTAAGAGACAAGAAGGTGGAGGGAGGGGGAGGCACTGACAGAAGGAGAGGCAGGAGGTGGCAGTGTCTAAAAAGGGGGTGGAGGCTGACGGAGAGAAAGAGACGTAGGAGCCGGGTGAAGTGACAAAAAGGAGCAAAGAAAAAGTGTGACAACTCATTGGTTGTTTGGGTTTAATTGGCCAAGTTCAACCTCTGCATTCCTTGCACTGATTTCTAGGCTGGCCGTTCTGTCCCTAAGCTGCTGAAACGGCAAGCCAGGGTGTGTGTGTGTGTGTGTGTGTGTGTGCGCACATTATTCATTCATCAGTTTACTTTAGGCCTTAGGTGTGTTTCAGGGTCGGTCTAAGGCGTTTTAAACATTTGGGGCTTAGCCTAAACACAAGTTATTAATGTCTAATTAAAGTACCGCTACCGATAGAATGTGGTATTTCGTCATTTTGTAATACCTTTCTAGTATTTGTATACCATACAGCAATACTCTGCGGTCATAACACCCTAAAAGATCCCGTTTTTTGGCAAAACATCTCCGGCTGAAGCCCCAGAAACCAACCTGCCACCCTGGTATGCTAGTGTGTAATATAAGTACATTAGTATGCATGACCTTTTTTGTATTTATATGTGCAAGTATAAGTGCACGTTCTGTGTGAGTTTTTTTTGTGGTTGTTACAGCTGACTCAAAGACATTGTTATGCGGCAGGTGAAGCAATTCCGCAGCCAGTAATTCACTGAAACAGTTGCATCATTGAACATCACTTGCTGTTTGCATTGTGTGCTGTTTTGCACTGCAGCACTTCTAATACCGGCATGTCAAAGAGTTTTAACACCATCTATGCAGGGAGAATTGAAGTGTGGTGAAATAATGACTTGTTTTATTTTAATTGGATTGCCTTCTGTAAATGCTGACTGAATGAAAGTTTTATTTGCATTTCAATTGCAAAAAAAACCCTCTAACAACATCAGCAACATCTTGAATCCCTAAAAACTAGAGCCATGAATAGTTAAAAAAAACGGATTAATTTCACATTTTGAAATTCATTAATCATGATTTATTGCTTTGTTGTGTTCATACTTTTCCCTTTAATTGTTTTGGACTTTAAAAAAAAATTGTGATGTATTATAATGCAGTGAATACTCTGAGGTCACCAAACTTAATTTACCCATGAGATTGGGGTCTGATAATGCAACAGGCCTTTTTCAACGGACGACATGATGAATTTGCATCTTTCCAGTACCAGTATCAGTGCGACCCACCTTACGTACGAGAAGAGAAAAAAAAATCAGGTTTTCTTTGAGGCTGGTCAGAAGACCAACACCGCCGCATAGGCCCTGCGTGCATGTTCGTCTGCAGGAAATCTCTAGCTGGCGGACTGCAAAGGAGCCAGTTTAAGCTCCGCCCTCTGAAGCGCCGAGATCAGAGGAGAGAATAGAGCAAAGACACACAAGACAATAAATAACGGCAAAATGCATATACATTTGTACAGTGCCCAATGTCCGAAGTCTCTTGAATGTCTATTAGAAAGTGAGTTGTGACACCTGTATATGTGTGTGTGTGTGTGTGTGTGTGTCCGCCATAGTTGACACCTTTAACTGAGCCTTTGCCTCATTTTCCCGATGACATCTTCGACAACTTGACACTGATACAACCAGGGACAAAGAAATGTCTCATCTGTTTTCCCATCAGTTAGCGTGTGGCTTTTATTTATTTATTTAGCTTCTTGCCGCGTGACTCATTAGCCATCTGCTAATTATCGTCACATTGTTTGACATGAAGAACGAAAGCAGACGGAGTTTTGGGAGGCTTGTTTATCCATGCTGTCGCGACTCGAAATAACTACAACCGTACAGCTGAAAAGCAAATAAGAGGGTGCAGCTGCTGCTCTTCTTGCCAAACAGCTCATCACTGTTTCAATAATGAATGTGATTTTCGGTTATTTGGTGCCCCCGAAGGCTCTTAGCCACGCACCCCTCTTCCGCCCTTCAGAGCAGCCGTCGATCTGTCAGGTCCTCGATCCTCGTCTCATCCTGGTTCTCTGTTTCTTCTCCTGTTCTGCCACGGGTGCGTAGCTCACGCTACTCTGTTTTTCTCTTGCCTGACAGCCATCGACAAGAAATTGAGGAGAGAGATGTCAGTGTTGGGGATTGAGAATGAGCTGTTTATCCCCCTTGTCTTTCCCCACAGTTAGGCACTGACAGTTAACATTTACTTAGCATTTACCTCCATGAAAGCTGAAGAGAAAGACTTTGAAACAATTCTCGCTCAAATTGTTTCCCCACTTAAATATTTTGGCAGGAATAGGAGAAAAACATCTGTCATGATACTACGTCAGAACTTCGAAATGATGGGATGTGTTATCGATTTCTCTGCCCAATTTATTTGATTTTCTGTGATCATGAGGCTTCTGTTCATTAATGGAGACTCATAAAACAGATCTCAGTCAACAATATTTGCACACTGCTGTATTTAATGGCGTCCATTACTCCAGACTTTCGTGGTGTCTGACGTGAAAGCATGTATTGTTCTGCAGTTACTGCCCTCACGCGTCAAGACTGAAAGCGTCAAAAAATGGATCGGGTGTATTGTCGTTTTATGGCTGAAAAGACCATTGACCATCACAATGAAACTCATTGCAGGCTCCGTTATTGTTTGTTATTCTGTCCACCAGCTGCTAACCGGGCTGATGTCAACAGACGTTGCACTTTTCCTCCTGACGAAATGTAGCATCATCAGAATTTTGGCATCGACATGGTACCAAAGTATTGTGTTCTCATGACCTCTGTCAGAACTGTGAATGTGTAGCAGAGCACCTAACGACATTAAGTAATCTACTTTGCTTGCCAGAGGAACTCCTTTTGTTTTTTCGCACTATATTATGTAATCATCACTTACAGAAGTCGGTTCATTGATAGTGTGTGTATGTGTTAAAGCAGCAGGTTCATAAATATAGGAGGAGAGGGAGGATGAAAAGAACAGAAAGGGAGCCGACTTGAGGGAGAGACGGGGGTGAGATTAGACAGTGCAGACAAACGGCACCAAGGCCCGTAAGGGAGCATTTACTTCATGGTTAATTCAACAGGAGCCAGCTGATCCACTGGTGCGCAGGTCTTAAAAAGAGGACGGGATTAAGGCCCTATTTCCTAAAACGTAGTTTTTAAGTTCAATTCACACTTTGAAGTGTAAAGGAATAGTTTTGACTTTATTTCCTCTTTTGCATTAGGTTAGATGATGAGAGTTTAATTCAAGCTGTTCCCTTAAAGTGAAAATGCATAATAGTGATTTCATTCTAATCTTTGCAGAATTGGCAGAGGGTCAATCACTCGGTACTCGCTACGGACGGAGGGTTACAGACACCCTCGAGCTGGTGGTGCACCCATGAGAAGACTTAAAAAATGAGAACATGGTCAAGGAAAAATGTACTTATGTGGAAAAGTGAAGTAATATGTACTCAATCTAATTTGATAGAGTTTGTATATTATAATGCCATTTATTTAAAAGAAATAAGCTACAACCCGTTTGGGAGTCCCTATGTTCCTATATCATCATAGTGGTACTTTACAGAAAAGATTTGGCAACCACTGATGTAGATGTTAAAGTTACGTATGTAAACAAAACCGTGGAAGAAGCAGACTAACGCATAAATAGTTTAATTGCAAGTAGTGGAAGCAAATGATTCAGAATCTATAAAAACGTACAAAAAAAATTCATGAAACTCACGATTGGCCGGACGGTTTTGCGGGAAAATCACAATAAAGAAGAGCAAAATGACTCGATGACTGCACTCCAAGCTGTATCTGGAATTCTCACCCTGGGGAATAATCCGAAAACATTGAGCTCGTCTACCAGCGCACACGGCTCATCAGTCAGCCCGCCAGTCAGAAAAGTGTCACGTGTATCTAATTACCTTCGGTCTTTACTCACCTACGCCGTCGCTAACGAGCCCCGGGGTGCAGGAGACAAGGGAGACAAAGCGAGAGGGAGGGTGTTCGCTCGGTATGACGGTGAAGTGGTTTTAGCCGCAGGACACAAAGGGAGAGTTGGGAAATCCGGCCTCTATCTCATTGTACAATCATCTTGTGCTCCGCAAACTAGTCTGACCGAATAAATCTTGATAACAACACAGCATAATTGTGTGATCGGTCATAAACACGTTCAAAGTGAGTGTCGCCGCAGAGAAAGTCAGAGGTAGTGGAAGGTTTTCCCTCAGCATCTCACGTGTGTTGTTGTCGCAGGGTTGTGGACGGGTGGCTAGTTGTTTAGAGAAGACTTCATTAAAACTGAAATTGCAATTGGCTTGTTAGTGTTTTCATCAGCCTACAGAGACAAACACCCTACAGAGAGAAATAGAAAGTCTGTTTCTTTTTATTGCAGCTTTAATCAGCTTTACACACGTTGGCTTTTGCCCCTCAAAGTGTGCGTCTGGTGTTTGAGGCATTGACAGATAAAAGAAGTGTGTGTGTGCTCGACCTGCTCTCTTTTTAGGAGGCAAATGAATGCATGTGTGCTGCGCTCTCCAAAAGTATATACTCTCAAAGAATAATTGAATAACACGAACCGCCAACATCACTAGTCGTATCAAGTCTTGGCCCACATAACAGCATCCGAGTATCACACTGCTCTTTCACTACGGATAATAATAATCAGTGCTCTTGATATGATAATGAGCATATTGTTGAGATGTATCCATTATCCATTATTATAATGCGGGTAGATGAAATCCAGCGCTCTGATTGGTTGAGAGTGAGTCACGAGGGGTGCATTACTGAGCGATAACGTACAGTACCTTGTCACATTGACCCGAGCGTTCCATATTTCAGCTTTTAGCTCGGCGGCGATTGCCGAAAAAGACTAGAAATCCTACAAACGATCATTTTCGGGCAATGCGAGCTTTCACAACCAATTAAGGTGTCATGAGCGATGTCAATGAATGAGATGCTGCAAAGACCTTGCAAGGAGACCCGATGCTGTTTTCATGCACGTACGGGGGACAATTTTTTTCTCTAGGCTACTGAAATGCGGTACACAACATTTGGTGGCTAATACTATTTTGTGCTGAAAGGCAGCTATTTACGTACTATTATAGTATAGTATATAGTAATATACTATTATATAATTTCGCTGGTTACCGTATTAAAAAAGCAATAAGGTACTTGAGGCAGTACTTTGGACGATAAAGTACCGCCTCAAGTACCTTATTGCTTTAATACCTAAACTAAAATATAGGCTAAATACTTAAATATCATCACTACTTGAAAATCTGGAAAGACTTGAAATGAATTCATACATCAGATTACCAACACCATGCCCATAATATGCAGCAGGAAGAAAAAAATACATTTACAATTGATTCAACAATATCTGTAAATCCTCTACAGACAGAAACCATCCTGATGAAGATGAGTGAATTTACAGTTTTGTTCAATACTCAAACCACATTTTCAAAACTCTTCACACATTCAGCGACACACGGACTGTGAATAACTTTTCATTGCTTTCAGACAAAATGCATTCAATCACCACATTTTTCAAAATCCACACTTTTGTCATTCATACTCCACAAACTGCAAAAAACTGTATATTTGCAGGATATTTCTCATATGCTAACACGCTGCTTTCAAAGCATGCACGTGTAGACAAGAAGATAAAAAAGGCTCTTCTGTCTTTTGGGTGAGAGTGATTGTCATTGGCTAAGCTGAACATAAAGATCATACCACAGAGCGCTTGTAAAAGGACACTGGTACAGCGTGCTAATCAGTGAGCCTTTGCTTCCAGTACTTAAGCTAAGCTAAACTCAGCGTCAAATGTCAAACTCCTCCTTTTTGCAGTAAAACAAGCAGTCGGTCAACAAAATGCGTTTCCGGTGGCAATTGTATAGACGCACGCAACAGCATGGTGTGTAGGAGTTACTGTTGGAGGGATGTGATGTGAAGGAAGTGAGGAGTTAAAAGATTGGGTGCGGGTTCCTTTTGGTTGCCTGCAGAAGAAAGAGCGAGGGAGGAGACCTGAGAGGATTGGGCTCTCTTTGTTCACCGTCTTGGTTGTCTGGATTTGGATCAAAGGCCGGGAGTTAAGACGCCCTTTGAAGACGTCTGCCTCACCTGCTGCTTCTCTGCCCTGCACTTGGTCCAAATCAATCCCTCCTCTTTTCGTCTCGCTCGCTCCACGTATTTGGAGGGCATAAAAATTGCAGAAATTGATGCAACTGTTTTATTCCATGAGCAATATTAGTATAGAAGAGGTGAGGACAGCATTTTGAAATAGAAATAAAGTAGAACAGGATGTATTTTATCTGTTGATTTCAAAAGATTCCAAATATCTGAACTTTGCAGGAAGTTCATTTGAACGTGTAGATATTGAAATATTAATATAATTTAGTTTCTTTGACAGAAAGAGTCGACTTTCCTTTCTATTTACATTATTTTAGTCTTTAGTATAAATTCCCTCTGCAGCGCAAGGCGCACAAACACTTTTTAAAGGGCCTCGGTGCTCGTGTGGCAAGTCGCCCCCACCTCCCCCAAACCCCCCCACCCCGGTGGTGGCAAATTTGACAGCGCTCCTGAAGCAAAGCTTGGGGATGTGTTGGCACGTGGCACCCTTCTCTTTCTCTTCTGTGCACCCCCCCTTCCCCTCCCAACTCCACAAGCTCCCGGTTCCCCTGGTTCCCTCGCTGTGTGTCCCGCTCCTTTTTCCATCGGCGTTTTGGAACACAGCCGGTTCTAAACTCGCTTTCCTCCCTCCATCCGTTCCTTTGGCGACTGATCTCCTCTCCAAAGCACATAAAGCTCTCACGGGCGAAATCAGGACAGGATTGCTGTGGCTCCTGCGTCCGCTAAACCTGCAGAAATAAGACACAAAGAAATGGTGTGAATAACAAAGCCCCCGCCAACGGTGAAATCCTCCCTTGACTGCGTTATCTGGGTGATTTTAAATGAGGCAACATGCACATTTTACATTTTCTTTGTAAATGTGCCTCGTCGCGAAAACAGTCCTATTCAAAGATCAGCGCAGAGGCTGCATTCACTGCTGAGTTCATGAAATCAATTCAAGTGAAAAGGCCTGTGTTGTAGACAAGCATAAAAAAAAGCAAATAATATGCCGCATGTGTTGTTTATGGAGTAAACAAGCTTATAAACACTGCGCGTGTCTTAATCATAGACTTACCAAACTAACCAGAAAGCACTCAACCCAAGTGTTGACAGCACACAACCTTGAAATGCATTTGCGTCAACGAGCCTTTCTCCACCGGTTGTTAGACGGCCTCACAATTTCCTTTACAGATTCAGCTCACAGGTCTGAAGAAAGTCCTCTCATTTCGATTGATGTCATAGGGAAAGGAAATATTGAAATCTAAAAAGATATTTCTCAGGAACAAAAGCCTGAGTGGAGACTCTGATTGGCCTGATCAGGTCAATCAGAGTCTCCCCTTCAGTGCTGGAAGTACGTCTGGCAATCATTGCTTCACCGATGTGACTTGTTCAGCCACTCGCCCCCCCCCACACCCACACACAAAGATCACCTTCAGACGTAGACAAAACAAAGTGACGAGGTCAGAGCTTCGCAGGTAGTTGAAACACAGTGGCTTTGGTGCAGAAGGTGCACAGCAAGAAGCAGACGAAGCAATTTGTTCTGAATGTGCCAGATTATGTGTTCTTTTAAATGTATTTATTTGGATATTTAAGGCCGTTAATTGGAAGAATACAGCCCAAGTTAGACCAAATACCAAAATTGGCTTCCCAGCTTACCAATTCACAACACAAATTTTGAAATTGGACCAAAAGTCTCCAAAAAGACCAAAAGAAGTCTGTTTGTCCTCAGTCTATTTTAATCGCACTGTTAGTTTGCTTGTTGCTATCATGGACAATAAGGAAGGTTCTGATCGGTCCAAACTGAAGAGAATGAAATCCGTCTGCATTGTTTTCCATCCCACTTTTCATCCTCAAGTTATATTTTAAGCATTGCTTGATGCTGCGAGTGGAGAAAAGTAATGAAGGTTGCGACATCGGACGATGCAGGCGACTATTATCTCTCTATGAAATTTGCTTGCCCGCTGAATTGCACCGCTATTAGCACGGTAAGTACCCGGCGCAGCTTTTGAAAAGTGAGGCGCCCTCAGCATCAGGAAGCTGTGGGGGTTACCATGGCGAACGCAGCAGCCGCAGATGATTGGCAGTGCTGATGATTGTTGGCGAGGCTGCTCGGTGTTTGTTCTTCCTCGAGCTTCATATTGGGAGAGAATCAAGCAGCCGTTTGCTAATTCCTGACTTTTTCACTCTTAATGAGCTGCCAATCAGGAGAAGAATGGGGGTGGGGGTCTTCTGTTTTGAGCCTGAAAGCACCAGGGGTATTTCAGACATGACATTTACGTGCCTAATAATTAACACGGTGCCCTCGCCAGGTGTGACTGTGTGTGTGTGTGTGTGTGTGTGTCATGTGCATAATTACTCCCTTCCGGGAATCAGCCAGGATGGAGCAGAGTCAAACTGGGACTGCATTTTTCTTTCCAAACTTTTAAAAACATATCTGTGCTATTTTGAGACAAGTACTTTAACTGCTCATGGCTGTGACTACACATCTCACAATGCACATGCATTTAGATCATATTTACCAGCCAACTTATGATTGAGCCTGTAGCGATAATGAGTCCAAACAGACCAAAGGAGGGCTGCACCTGAAGGAGGAGTTTAGATGATCAGGGTAGTTCACCTCTGCTCACATCAACGCAACAGTAACCCTAGTTACCACCCTGTTGCCCCTGGTTACACCATCCTTCTGTGTTCCTCCCATGAGGCCTTACGGGCTGCTGTTGCCATGACACCGACCCCCTAAATAAATTCCTCAACAAGACTGGTTCACTTGGTTGAAGTCTTCTTCGTCTGAAGTTGTCTTTTTACAAACTGTAGGCAGATGTTGGTCTTCAGTACGTTAGGTACTGAAGACCAACATCTGCTTTCAGGTTTTGCCCACTCTGGAAACACTGAGCCGAGTGACACTCTGTTCTTTTAGATTTCCGGGGTAGGTTTATTCTGAAGCGGTGTATTGAACATTCATCCTATATCAACGTTGATTATGAGCTATTTCGCTAGCTTTTTTTGTTCAGCCATGGTAGCAACATGTATTAACTGTACCACATAAAAACTGCTCCCATATCATCGATACACTTCACTGATTTACTGTCGAGTTAGATTTTCCATTCACATCGCAGCTGGCACCGAGTTCAACATCTGTCACACGCCCGCGTCACATCGCAGAGAGAGAGAGGGGTTTTCACAAATTCTAATTGTAGCTCGGCTCAGCTGTTTTGCGGCGCCGCCTCTCAGCGAGAACGACCTGGGTTTAAATCTCCGATCGGGTCCTCTCTGTATGCAGCTGGCACGGGTTTGTTTTTTCATCACAGAGATGTCAAATTTCCAATGAGCTTTTCCCCCATTGTTTGAAAAATGCGAAGCAACCCATTGTGCTCCGTGAAAAACCATTGCATTTTGGGATATCATCCGGTCCCCGGTGACCCTGAGCAGTAATAGGCACATGAGCGAAAGCGACACATTTGAATTCCTCCCATCGTTTGTACACTGTTCCTGTGCTCAGTCCAACCGCGGATGAGATGCTACGACAGATCAGCATGTTGGCCATTTATGCAGGGCACATTTCTTCCTCTGCCAGGAAGAGTGGACGAAGAACAGCTAATGGCCAGAAATTGAATTTTCAGATGACCCACACAGGAGGGTATAAGAGAATAGAGAATATTAGCTGTCAGTATAAAGGATTGTGTGTCTGTATGAGGTTGAAACGTATCCACACTCTTGGGAGTGTGTGTTGGTGTGCGTGTTTTTGTCATTTGAACGCTGAGAGAAAATTAATAAAGGAGAGGGAGAGAAATTGAAACATTTTCCCTGTGGAAATTAAAATAATTTTTTTGATATTAGAAGTTCTGTGTAAGAAAGGAGGGAGTGGATAGTGAGTTGCATAGGGTAGAAAAATTGGAGAGGAGGAGGGAAGGCTTACAGAGGCCCAGAGACTCCATCCATCCATTTGTCCCTCACACTGAGTCCAGTCGCTCACTTTTTTTTTTATGTCTTCCATTTCTTTTATTTCTTCCTGTCAAACGATTTTGACACCTCTATTATTCGTCACGCGGCGAATGCTATGACAACAAGCACCGGCCATGTGAAACTTTCCAAGGGCCTTTTCCAGCCCTTGGTTAAGCGTAATTGTCGCCGTTGTGCAGCTCTGCGTCGCCTCAAACATCCGGTTGCATTTTGCTGAAATGTGACCGTGAGCGACAAGCGGCAGCTGGTTATGAGAAGGCTGCTGTGTGCCAACGTCTCGAGCTCTGAGCTCTGCTTGGATCGACTCAGCAGGTGATTAATGCCTTTTGCCCACGATGACATCCTAACCGAAATCGCGGCAGCGAGTGTTTATGCATATTTATTACATTTTCATCCATAAATATAATGCGTCCAGGGCCTTTGAGAATACTGTCAAGCAATAAAGTGAAAAGAGCTGAAAATATGAGACTTCTTTCATGAAACCGTCATGCTACAGGTCATTTGTCAACAGACAATACAGATATACATGATTCATCCTCAAGCCAGCGAAACAGAAAGGAAATATTCTTCTAATATTCTAATAAAATGTATTTTTTTAAATCAATTTGAATTAAACATAAAATACAAAACAGGGGGGAGGAAAGCATGATTTTGAAGTCAGGGCACATGGGAAAGATTCCTTTGTCGTCAGAGGCAACAACTATTCTCATCTCCTGGCATTCAAAGCGCTCGGTTTAAAATTACACTTTAAAGTTAGAGCTGATTTTCCGAGCCGCTGTTGCTGTTGAGCACGAAGAGAGACGACAATGATGGTGCACTGGCGCTCTATTATCTACCATTAACAACCAACACGATCCGCGGCAAAGGCAGGTACCTGAATGCATCATCCTCACAATCCTGACACGGTGCTATTATCTGCCATCAACTAGGATTACTTATCATTAGGATAGACACACACACACACACACACACACGCGCACATCTTCTACTCCTCTAATAATAACATTATCATGTTCAGCCAGCAGATTGATGATGATTACATATCATTCTACTCTCCGCTGCGACAGAAAATAGATACGTGTGAGTGATGATCATCCACTGTGGCTCGTCTCTTCATGCAGACAGACAGACGTGGTATTGTTTACCCCAGAGAGCCATCCGTCTCCGAGGAGACGTGGGGAACATCATATCCTCCTCGTTAAGAAGAGTCATGAACCACTTCTCTGTTTTTATTACAAATTGGGAGGAACGTCGATGCGACTTTTGATTTCGCACACGCAGGATATTCGTGTTTACCTAAATATTTCAACAAGCTTTCTCGTTGTTGGATCTAACAGATTGTGAAGCTCTTTAACGCCTAATTGACTCAACGAGCTCTTGGGGCAGAAACTGAAATGATCCCAGTTGTGATGGACAGGCACTTTGGAACAAAGGGACTATAAACTTTTGTTGTTGAGCTCTTGACAGGGACCCAAAAAGTGTTCACAGCATATTTTCTGTACTGTCGACCATCTTTGCAACTTTTATTGAAAGATTTTGTTGCATCGTTTCTAATAAAAAGAAATGCATTGATTTTGTGTTACTTTATAAACCTTAATCAACCTTTTAAATGCACGAACCAGCAAGATTCCGATGATCCCTTTGAAGGGGTTAATGCTGCTCATTGGAATCTGACATACATTCAGTTTGAGTAATGGAATCATCTATATTAAAAATCTACAAGGGACCATGCAATGTCTAAAAGCGAAAATGTCCCCCTTTGATGCACCGTACCAGCTTATTCCCATGTGTAGGCCTTTGACAGGTCAACACAAAGAGAACACAATAACAAATGTGCAGGGTTAATATTTAATACAAAGCTGCACACAAATAAAAAAGCGAGTGCAATGTCACATGGTGGAGGAGGGGCCGAGCCTTTAAACGTTTTATGAACCAGACACCAATTCAAAATGCGTCCTTTCTCTGTCAAGCTCAGTAAACTAGGGTCCTATAATGCTGAATTTGCAATGGCCTTTCTGTGTGTTTTTTGTTAGGGCCCCAAATAAGCTGTGGTTGAGGTTCCTCTGTAATCCATTTGGAGGTCAGACACCTCCTGTGAACTTTAAGTGGCCAACAGCACGACAAGCTTAGACTGAAATAATGAGGGCATTTGCAAATGGCAAGGCAGTGCAAAATACTGGCAGCAAAGAAGATCTTGGGTAGATAATAACAAGAATAAAAAGGCAAAAATATAAATCATACCCTTTGAACTAAACCAGGCATTTTGGTTTGGTTTTAAATGGCAAAGTGTATAGTGTTGTCTGCACGGAGGGTCAGTAAAGGTTCATTTGACGGTGTGGTGTAAACCAGGAACACCGAGCAGCTCAGTCACTGTAGACGAGCATCGGTTCGTACTGGCAAAGACTCCAGTCAGTAACAGCGCTACCAGGGCTGTAGTGGAGGGTAAACGCACGTAAACGCTGTTTACGCACCTCTAGAATTTTGGAAATAGCATTTACGCACCTATAAATAGCGTTTACCCACCTCTAAGTGGCGTTTACGCACCTCAAAGTTCCCTGCGCCTTGTATTCTTCCGTTGGAATAATCCGAAATAAACTTGGTGTAATTTTAAAACAGCTAAGACTATGTTTCCTATTGTTGAACATAAAAACGACGTAGTCTGAATCATTTTCATCTGCGCTGTATTACGGTCTGTGAGCATCCAATCAGTGCCTTGCGGCTGCAGCAGCGACCAATCAGGATCCAGGAGGTGTGACAATGACAGACAATATTTCGCGGACCGGTCGAGAAGGTCCAACGGGGGGGGGGGGGGGGGGGGTAGTAGTCGTTGCGGGCGGAAAGACCGACGGGGGGGTAGTGTTCGCTGGTCGTGCGCGGTAAAAGGACAAAAAAATGCCTGGTGACGCGTAGATTAGAAAACAAGTCACTTCTCAATGTGAAAACAAAACATGCTGTATAGGCTATTTATGATGGCATAGGTAGTACATGAGTGCTCCTTTAACTTATGTTGTCAGTGTAATTGACAGGCTGCTTAACTGGTTAACTCTTAAATTCAACATATTTTTTCAGGCAGTGAGAGGACAGGCAATGATGCAGAGAGCACAGGGAGAGGAGAAACACCAGGTCGAATAGAGAGAGAGAAGCACAGAGGAGCCATGAACCCCAGAACGCGTGTTCTGGGGTTCATGGCTCCTCTGTGCAAGGCAGGACCTGACGTGGAGGACAAGAAGGCCCTCTGGGCACTACTGTAAAAAGGAGACTCCGTATGTACATAGTTCTTAATCTGCAATTGTCTTGTTGTGTTGTGTTGACGCATTGTGTCATTGATTGTATATGACTTTTACTGATAACATAATGCAATATAGCCAGGACAGCCTTACAGAGTCGCAACGCTTTGTGTTGCGTTGCTTCGCATCGCGTCGAGTTCTGTATGAGCACAAAATTCAGAGTTTGCCCACCTCTAATTTTACCACTACAGCACTGGGCGCTACACTTTAATCCAGTGTGTTGCTCAAGGACACTTCAGCAGAGTCGTCAAGAGGCTCCTCTTAACGGTAGAAGAAGCTGATTAGTTTAAAAGAAAGACACAACTTTTTTTTCTCTAGAGAATGCTGCTTGAGGTCTTGAAGGGGTACTTAGTGAGCTGCCAATCTATGTGTGTGTGTGTGTGTGTGTGTTCCAGGTGGGCTGGACTGATGGATTGTGAGAAATGACTAGAGCTGACAGCTCAGTAAGAATCACTCCTGCTCCTCATAAATCAGATGAACCAGCTCACTGGCAGCCAAACAGCCGGCTGATACGAATTATTAGAGAGATCATTTCAACAAAGAGGGAATTACGAGCTCGTAGAAAAAATCTCTTTCTCTCATTGACAAAGCAGGTGATTGTGATTGTGGAAGTAGTCGAGAGAGGGACAGAAAAGGACAAGAAATATAAAAGAAGGATATTAGAAGTTGTTATAAAAGCAGAAAACAAAGAAGTTGGAGAGAAAAGGGGGAAACCAAGAAAAGTGTGTGTGTGTGTGTGTGTGTGCTAATGGTGTAAACGGGAGAGAGAAATGGCGTAACGCTGTGCCAAAAAGCACATTCCCCTCTTCTTGTTGCTATGACAACCCATCATGTAAGCGCCCCAAATTAATGATAAACAGCAAAACGGACGCCTAAGAGGCGCTGGAGAGGGAGAAGCAAGAGCCAATGTCTTCTTTAGCAACAAAACAGACGTGCAGGCAAGGCAGCGTCCAGCGGCGTGCAGGACGTGGAGCCCAGCAGGGAGAAGGAAGCGCTAATTGCTTCTCATCACTGAGAAAAGAGAAAGCAGTTGGTCCATCGCTCTGACCGTATCCTCACGCGCTCTGTATCGCTTCCTTTCTCCTTCACACACACACACACACACACACACACTGACACCAGGCGGTCAAGTTCTCTATTAGTGAATATCTTGTGTTAATCCTGACGTCTCCACCCGAGTGTGCTCACCCTCCAACCCTTTCCGTACCGTCCTGATGGTCCAGAAGACTTGACCTCCCTCTGCGCTTGTCAAACAGAGGCGCCACTCGCTGGTGTAGAAACGCTGGCATTATTCCAGACCGGGGATTAGTCTCTCTTCACAGAAAAGGGGGGGAGGTTGGACGAAGTCAAGCTCAAAGTAGCTGCCGCGAGGCGTGCAGAACCAGAAAATGGCGTTTACACATGCAGTGCTTGCTCACACACCTCTGAATTTATGTAACTTGGGACATGTGATCACGCGGTGGCCTATAAATAGTTCACTGATAAAAACACTATTTGCATGTCTAGGGGATTTGCAAATAAAGCCAATTAACTGACACCCTTTGTCATTTCGGAAAATGACCGGACTAGAGATGTCTGTGATAGCGTGACCCAATGTGAATGATATCATAAGTCTGTAAAAGAGCCGGAGAGGATTAGACCCGCAAAATACTGTTAACACAAACAAACTCAAAACAAGGGAAAACACGGGCTGCAGAGCGGTGTCGCATCAATGCACGAGCAGCTTTTTATTCATTATTCTTAAATCGAAGACTAATGTCGCTTGTCTAATGATGATGATGTCTCATACGGTTTGGGATTAATGGCCTTTTTGTCAAGTATTAAGTCCGCTAGTCTGAATCTTTTCTAAAGCCCTCATCAAATCTTTTATTGGTGACTGTGGATCACTGGTACAGCAGGTTTGTGCTTTAATCCGAGCATCGGCAGATAATCGATTGGTCAAAAGACTAGAAAAGCTCAGTAAGAATGTACTCATATAAAAAAGATTAAAAAATCACATTGAGGTGGCTGTTAAATAAACTGCATTCATCATCACTCAAATGTATCATATTTACAATATTTATTTTATTTTATTCGGAACGTTGGCGTCATGATGCTAACTAGCTCAACTAACAGTACAACCACCTCCATGTCAAGGCAGTGTAGCTAAGCTGCATCACGTTGGCTAACCACACTCGTTACCATGGCATCAGTAATTTACACCTCTGTCTCAATTGCCGATGTTAATGCGGATCAACTTTTTTTGCTTCCTCTCTTTTTTTTGCATCAGGTTAAGAGCTGTGATCTTACTGAAGTGAATGAGGAGGCTGGATTTTTTTGGTCTCAATTCTCATTTATGTAGAAACACATAGGACAAAAAAACTGCAGCATTCACAGCCTTACTGAAGGATTACGGGGCCTGCGCGTGTCGCCTGGTTAATTGCGTGATGAATGTGATGTGATTGGGTTCTAATAGTTGACATACCAAGCAATTGTTCATATTTCAAAAAAGACTACTTCCACAGCTTGTAATAATGCATGCTCATAGACACATCAGGAAACAAAGCGGTGAAAGCAGAGACCGTTCTTTTTTAATACAACAGCTTGTCAGGTTTATCAAAGGTAAATCAGGTCCTGAATTGCTCTTAAATCAAGTGCACGTACAGGCAGCTGTAATTTGTGACCCCATTTATGTAGACAAGCTTTTCTCCCTGATCGGCTGAACAAGGAGGATTTCAGTTGCTTCATTTCCTGTGCGCCATTCACAAAATTAGGAACTTTGATGAACATAACGAGGACAGAAAATGCCATGCTGTTTATGGCTCCTCCTCTGCGCCTTTTATTGACGGGACATTACGAGGCGATGAAGCAGGGTTTTGTTCAATCTGCGGCTTATTCAGCGCGGATTTCATTATGCTTCTCTTACAAAAATCCAACGCTCTGTCAGGTCTGCAGTCATTTTGTATTCGTTGATTCATAATTTAATCAGACAATCCCCAGCTGATGAATAGATGTGAATTAATTGGGGCACGGATTTGCATGAGTGTATTACGTTGTACGCAAAGCAGCCGGCGGCCACAGTC
Organism: Gasterosteus aculeatus; assembly: GCF_964276395.1. Taxonomy (NCBI): domain Eukaryota; kingdom Metazoa; phylum Chordata; class Actinopteri; order Perciformes; family Gasterosteidae; genus Gasterosteus; species Gasterosteus aculeatus. The sequence continues at coordinate 3,890,283 of NC_135698.1, forward strand.
TTTAAAGTGGGTAAATGTGACAACGAGCTTAGTTCGGAGAGTGAACAAGAACAGCAATGAAAGGCAGAGACAGCCAACAGCTTCTCTGCCTAAGCCCTTCAGTACACAGCACCCTGTGTCCATGCAGGGCCGTGTGATTTCCATAATTTAATTGTGGTATTGCATTAGCTCTACGGGAGAGTAAAGAAGACTCTGGGAATGGGACTTCACCCGAGGATGTTTTAGGACCAGTTTTAGTGACTATTGACTTCACTCTTGGTACATACATTGGTACACACACACACACACACACACACACATCTAAATAATTCCTCTCCCATCCCTTCTCCCATTTCTTACACATTTGTGGATAACAAAAAGTATTACTTTTTTTGTACTATATTATTACTATGTACTTACTATATAAATATCAGAAACGGATAGCTTGGTCAATTTGCATATTTTTTCCTATTTGGCCTATTTTGGACTCTAAAACAATGGTGACTTCAGCCAACAGACCCAATCTGTGGCAACTCATTCTCAAGGGAAAAGGATGCTCTCGCCTGTTGCATTGCTTCCTCTGTTGCCAATTTATGAGGGTCAGCGAGCAGAGCGGTTGTCAGGGTTGTTGTTGCTTCATTTATAATGGGTTTTTCTTAAAGGAGTTGCAGGGGTGAATCGACGGCTTAAGGACCTGCGATAATGGGCCATGTATGCTCACCATTAGCTGACTATGATGCCCGGTACTTGTTTCCCAAGGTAGAGCAAGCAAGCAGCAGAACACAAACACATGCGCCTGTAAGAGGCCAACGTGTGACAGAAAATAACACAATCAACCATTACAGTGGGATTATTAAAGTGGTAGTTTTTTGTTGGACGTGTAATTGTGGAGTTTTTCATGCTTCTTGCTTGAACAGCGTGCCGGTCTCTGTGTGTGTGTGTGTGTGTGTGTGTGTGTGTTTATGTTTTTGTGTGTTGCTGCAATGCTGGGGTCCGTTTCAAGTAGGAGGTTTGACAAACTCTGAGTCAAAGCCTAAACTCTGAGTTGATTTACCCTGAGATGTGAAACTCTGAGTTTTCGGATTCAGAACAGCTGTTTAGAGTTGCTCCAGGCTCAGTTACCATGGTGACTGACCCTGAGCTTTAGTTACCTCCCTTTCTAAAACAGACAAGCCGGAGTTTCCCTCATCTCAGGGTTAACCAATTCTGAGTTTCCACTAAACCAGCTTCTTGAAACGGACCCCTGGTGTGTTACTAGAGAACACCTCAGAGATCCAGGAAAGTGGATCACATCACTCCAGTTCTCTGGCTTCCTGTTAAACAAAGGATTGACTTCAAAATCCTGCTGCTAGTTTATAAAGCACTGAACGGTTTAGGGCCAAAGTACATTTCTGATCTGCTGATACCTTGTGAACCGCTACGAACCCTCGGGTCGCCTGGGACTGGTCTACTTTCTGTTTCCAGAGTCAGAACTAAACATTGAGAAGCAGCGTTCAGTTTTTCTGCTTCACATATCTGGAAGAAAGTCTCAGAAAGTCCCTCAGAGAGTCCCTCAGCTCCTTTAAATCCAGACTCTTTTCTTTTTTATCCTTTTAATTTATTTTATGTTTAAATATATCAATGTTCTTAACTATTTGTAAATCTCCTTGCTTCATGTTTGGATGTGAAGCACTTTGAATTGCCTTGTTGTTGAAATGTGCTATACAAATAAAATCGCCTTGCCTCTGAGGGGTCTAACCAGGCTAGCTGGCTGCATGCAGCAAATTGGGTCACCGCTGAATTAAACACCAGTGCCTCTGCGCCAGGGGCAAGCAGGTTAGAAACAGTCATGGCCGCAGAGTTATGATGGACAGTGGAGCCCGGGCAGAGAAGCAGATTGGGGGCCGGTGCTGGCACCCTCAAACAGAGGGGCCTCCTGTTGGGAGAAAGGTTATACCAAGCGTCCATTTCCTTTACCTGGCATCACAACAGAAAAACAATGTGGCAAGTGTCTAACGAGGAGCTGAAAGACGCCAAAATAAAGGTTTGGCTGGCTATGATTGTGGAGTTCTATTTATAAAATCATCTGATGGAATTTCTCCTTAGTGGTCCAAAACTCCAGCCAGCTCTGTCTCTTATCCGGATGCATGTCAGACGCAATCAGAGAGAGAAAACAAAGACATTTTCCAGCAGAATAAAAAAGAAAAGAGTAATAGAAAATTATTATTTTTTAATAAAATAATATCAGACATATTATATAACATAAGCTGGCCCCCAAATCCCGTAACTGAGAACCAGCAGGGGGGATCGTGGAGGCCGACATAAGAGCAGCTTATTTGAATGCAACCCATTTTTTGCACGGCTGCGGTTGTCCCTGTTGCCCCTGTGGTTTCCGGGCGCTCTGCAGTGGTCCCTCAGCTCAACCTGCTGCATCCAGTCAGCAACGCTCAAGGACAAATGCACTTTGAGGGAAAGGAATAAATATTTGATATCTAGCTCTGCATCATGTGGTGAGACAGACAGTCAGAAACAAGCAGGATGGAGTATGTCGCCAAGGACAGCCCCTCCTAACCCTAACCCTTGGTTGGTTGGTTGGTTGGATTGGTTATGAAGGGTTACGGAGAATCGTTGATTATGTGAGCCTCTTAATATGAGGTTTCTAATATTAAATGATTTTCATACTTGGTCCAACTCCAACATCCTGGAATCGTTTCAGTTTGTGTGCATTGAAAGTACAGTAGACTGCTGCAGAAAACTACCAGTATGAATGTAACACCGAATGAGATGTCGTAAAAGAGACGATAATGGCTCCACATTGACCACAGTTACATGACCCCGATAATCCTCTAGATTATTTCCTGAGAACTAAACCCGCCGACCGCATCACAGCACTCAAGGAGGCGAGCATGGAGGACGCCATTACCCGCCACAAGCGTCTTGTCCTTTGATGAACGAGCGATTTCCGTTGTGCGAGGATACGGTTGGTGTGTGTAGTACAGTAGAAAGAAAACATTTCCCGCATCAAACCGCTCATAACAAAGTCTGTGGATTATCTTTGGTTACCGGGTTACAATTTTTGCCATTTTGAGAAGTGAAAAAACAAGGCCCCTGCGGTTCCATTATATTTGAGCAAAGGTTCAAATCTCAACGGCCAATAACTCACACCAAAGCCATCCACACCTACAACTATTTTGATATTGTGTACAGTAAACCGTCGTGAAATTCTAGTGGACTCGTTGTGTTTTAACCTCTCAGTGATGTTGAATGTAGAGAAGTGTTGGATGCGATCAAAGGCGCAAACAGAGAAATGTCAACCAGAGATTCTGAAGCATTAACTTCTTTCTCCTCAAGTGAAAAAAGAAAAAAAAATCAAGGACTCATTTTACAGTGGAAGGAAGCAGAAATCAATACACCAGAGATGGACTTTCTTCCACCCCATTGAGGGAGTGAAGCATCCTGGGAACACAGGCTTGCAGCGCTGCAAACGACATAACACAAGCATAAATCCGGCATTATTCTGAGAGCTTGTTGGTTATCGATGCTTCTCCCTAAGGCCTGTGGACATAATCGGCACTGTGCGCTGAGCAAAGTGCAGAGACAGACAGACAGCAGGGATACGGCTAAAGGTTCGCAGCAGACTACAGCGCATGCCGGATTGATTTCACAGCCGCTTCAGAAAGCGGCGAAAGCTGGGAACCCACTGAGCGCTTGTGCGTGTGCGTGTGTGTGTGTGTCTGAAGACCTGGTACAGAAAACCCTACATGTTGCAAAAAGTAAAAAAAACATCACAATCATCACTACAAACCCTAACTTACACTACAAACCCTAGCTACATAAAGGATGGATTTCTTTTAAATAGTCACATGGTGCAAGGTCACAAACCAGGGACATTTCTGTGTATCTGAGGTATGCAACTCATACAATAAAAGGGTAAATGGTATGAGATGCAAATCAATACCAAGGCCACACAAGCTTAAAGAGTTCTCAAATGTAAAGGCTTGAAAGAGATTAAATAGCATGTGAGAAGAAGCTTCATGCATCATGTGTTCTCACAGTTCGCTTGAGGCATTTTGTCACTGTAAAGACAGACTGAGACACAAGTACTGGCAATTTACCCACATCGATATTGACTAACCTGGCGTTTTTGGCAAACAGAAAAGGTTGCTTCCTACTGCATTGTTTTTCACAATTATTTGTGTGTGTGTTTGTGCGTGTCTTACTCTCCTGCAGATGATGGGAAGCTTTCTCTGGATGAGTTTCAGGCTTTCTTCTCCGATGGCACCCTGAACGAGGAAGAACTGGAGAAGCTGTTTCACACCATCGACTCTGATAACACCAGGTCAGCACTCCTACGCCACTTCTGTGTGTGTGTGTGTGTGCAGTCGGTTGGGTGCATGACAGGCGGTTGTGTATAGCCGCATGAAATAAACGTGCATACTGATTGTGCACTTTTTCACGCGTGTCGAGGTGTTTTATGTGCTCACTCCACCGTGACTTTTGTTTCTGATCACATCTCCCTTTTAATTATGAAAAAGAGGAGAGACCTGCTGAACACTCTCAGCAGTGTGTGTGTGTGTGTGTGTGTGTGTGTGTGTGAGTCAAACTTACTTAATTGGTCCTACAGCCAGTAAATGTCACATTCTGTTCTCAAAGCCCTTTTTGCAAAGAACGTCAGGCAAACGTTCTCTACAGGAGCTGACCCTTTTGATAGGAAACAGACATGTCCTAAAAAAAATCCCCATGGAGAGAATATATAATCGTTAAGACGAGTGAAAACATCCTTTCTCTCACCATGTGCTCACAAGCCAGTCGTCCCGATTCTCCAGGACCTTAACCTCCCTATCACAGGTACCACTGGTCCTCAGGATGCTGCCTTTTAATTGGCTTCCATTACATCGATTTATTGGCCCCTTTTATAACCAGCCAGCCAATCGGCTCACCAAGCCTGCAATCAGGAGAAGTGTGCTGACACGGTGGGAGCTGGTAATGAAAAGAGTCACTCTGTTCATTCCCACCTCGGCAACCTGCAGGATCCTGAAACGCAAATGAAGCCGAGCAGGACACCAGCGGATCCTTTGGGCCTATTTGTGTTTTTTTCAAATTGGGAAAGCAACTTGCCCGTCATCCAGCAGATGGTTATGAATCTTCTCCACCGCAGCGCGTGCGCAGGCAGAGAAGTTCCTTCTCCTTTACAGTGGAGCCTCAGCGTTATCATGTAGCAGCAGATTAGGTTATTGATCGGGCAGAGAAAAAGATGAAGTGACGGCCTAAGCGTTTCCTGTTGAAGCAGGAAGTTGATGGATGGAGAGGAGGGCCGGGGCGGGCAGAGACGAAGCGCTGTCCCGCTTCCAGTCTTTAGTCCATCTGTCTCTGTCACTGTCTGGGGTTTTCTTCCCGTCTGCAGCTCTGCCTCCGTTTGCGTGGACTTTTCTCCGGCTCTCCTTCGTTTCGATCCTCAACCTTTATCCCTTTGTGGCTTCAAATCCTCCCTTTACATCTGTATTCTTATGTGTGGAGATCTAATGAGTTGAGGGATCTTCAATCTGACCAGTTCCCCAATAAGGACTCGTATATCTTTGCTCAACAAAGGCTTGTTTCCTTTTGTCCGTTCTTTACATCACAGCGGCGCAAGATGCCGTTCCGAAGAACTCTGCAGGTGTGACGTTGAGAAATAAAGGTTAAGTATAGGTTTATAAGTAGAGGCCTGGTAAAATGGCAAGGACCCCCTCCAGGTTGATCTGGCTTTGTGGCGCGATGGTTATTAGTTACTGGTTTGCTTGTACTGTCAAAATGGATCTGGATCCACCATTTGGATCATGTCGCAAATATCATTGGAAAGTTATTCTTCAACCTCATTCACGGTATTGTTTTAACATTCAAAGTCTTTCCTCCACTGTTTCCCATCATGAGTTACATCTCAAAGCGTCTTTGTCGTGTTCCTTTTGTTACTTCTTCTCCCCCTTTCTTTCTCCCCCTTCTTTCTCTTTCTCTCTCCTGGCGAGTCTTTTGAACGTCAAGTGAAGAACTCACTGCCTTGATGGAAGTGGATCTAGTCAAACTCCTGTCAGGGTCTTGTTAGATCGCTCCCCAACTCCACATCTGCGTATGTGTGTGTCTCTGTGTGAGTGTGTGTAAGGGGGACTTTGGGATTTTGGGACTGCATGCAAAGAGCTTTTCCTCTGTTTCTGACCCTGCTCTTCTCTGCCCCTTTTCCTCCCTTCTTACTTTCCTTCCTTCCTTCCCTCTCTTCTGCTGCTCCTCTGTGGAATGTAATAGTAATGTTGACACAAAGGAACTCTGTGGTAAGTGGACACACACATAACAACACACACACACACTTCACAGCCACTGCCCTCATTTTTGTGATCATTTATTTAAAAAGTACTCATCAGATGAATGCGATTATTATTTGTTGAAATGTGATATTAATTCACACATATTGGGCCAACCACTGCAAATCATTTTGGGACAATAAAGTCACACACTCGCAAAGTTGTGTGAATCTTGAATTTGTGCGTGTATGTGTGTGCACAGACTACTTTGCCAAGCACATGGGGGACTACGAGGGAGTCCTGGCCTCACTGGAAACCCTCAACCTTTCCATCCTCAAAGCCATGGACTTCACCAAAAAGGTAAGAGTGCGTGTGAAGCAAACCTCCTCCAAAGTTCCAGCAAAACATTTTCTGGGGACGAATCATTATTCTGTGTCCAGTTGGCGAATGTCTGTCACTTTTCCTTTTTATTTCATTTGTGAATTTGCCTTTGCTTTATTTGTTTTATTCATTCGAAGATGAATGTTATGCTTGCGGCGATAACCGTTGGTGTGCTAGATCTCACTTCTGTAGAACAAGCTCGGGTCGCTCCACCACTGATGAATCTGCAGCTCCCCTCATGGCTGTGGAGCTTTCCAGCGACTTTCAGCACTCTGTTGAGCGGTCCGGCCCCAAACGTTTAATGAATCGGTTCCCTCTAATGGCATTTATCATCACTGTTGTCAGTGACAAAGCTGTAGATAACTCGTTATTCTTTGCCAGGCGGCCGGCAACTTGCTGGTGAACATCCGGCCAAAATCAGTGATTGCAGTTTTAAGATCTTTTAAGAGCATATTGATTTAGGGATGCAACTAACGATTATTTTAAAAATCTATACTTTTAAAAAACAGCATTAAAAAGCTTTCACTTCCAACCATTTATTCTAAAACAAAACTGCAAATTCGCATTGCAAAAATACTTACAGTATTTACAGTACACCTTGCTCCTTGAACGTAATAATAATTTATAAAATATAAAGGAAATACAAATCGGAAAATTTAACAGGACACACCCATGTTCACTTGAAGCTTATTCATTTAATCCATTGTAGTGCACCACATCTATTTGCAGCTACAAAATAACCAAGTGCTCTGATGAATTTAAAATGGCATTTGTAAATAAATGCATTAGAGGCTTCTTAGTTAGCCGCGCTGGTTTAATGGATCACCGTGTGTCTCCCTTTACAGGCATAACAAGTATATGCGCAAGTGCACTAGACTACCGTATATGACAGCATTAAAAACCACAACACACACAAAAATATTTGTCAACAATAACCAATATGGGGAAAAAGCACGAAATATGAGACACAGATTGAAAAATGAATGGTCCAAAAAAAGGCGAGTAAATAAAAACGTGTCTTTAGTCTTGCTAACTGCTGTAGGCTACTGCTGTTATTAGCAAGCTAACAAGGTTAACGGATCAGCTGGATGACGAGTAAACCGCAGCAGCGGAGCTGCAGAGTTACGTTCCTCACGTCAAAACGGGACGACGTGGTGCTTCCGTGCCACGTTACGTTGGCTTTGCATATATCGTTCTCTAGAGAACACTTAACCTGTTATTCTAGATAACAGCTGCTTCAATCTGTCGACAGCCTCTCTTGTTATATTGCTGTTTCTAAATCATTGTCTTCTTACTCTCATCCATGATGTCCTTTCCTTGGTAACACACACACACACACACACGCACACGCACACACACACACACACAATGTGTTGTCTTTGGGACTTTGATATCCTTACATTGTCTGTTGTGGGCAGTGTGGAGAAAACAAAAAACAGCAACGGATCACAGAACTTGCTGACGAGTCGAATATCGATGAAGGTGTTTCACATTTCACGGCTATTAAAGATTTTATTGCAAAGAGAGAGAGGGGATCGTGGGGGAGAAAGGGAGGGAGAGAAAGAGCTAAGCTAAACTGTCTTTGTTTCTATCACACCGTTTATCAAGAAAAACATATTGTTTGATGATGGTAGGTATCTGTGAAATATCTGTAGATCAACGTAGTCTGAACCAAGATGGCAGCGCCGTCACTGCTTCCAAGCCTCCATCCTTCCATGCGCTCTTTCACAATAACAGCCCTATAAATACACTGTAAACTGCATCGCGGCTTAGCAGAAGAACATGTAATTCCCCCACAGTCTTATGCTAAGAGTCTACTCAACACAATAGCTTACATCTTGAACAACACCAGTGATTAGAGTTTGGTTTAAATCCAAAATGTGTAACCAAATAGGAGCTTTTTCTTTGAGCTTTGACACAACCCCGGTTAGTCCAACTCTAGTCCACTGTAGTATCCATATTCCGAAGTATTTATTGAACACTTTTTTATAAATCACAGTTTTTTTTATTTTACAAAAGCTTATGTGATTTCTCTGATACATAAAAATGAACCGAATGTGGTTGATTTGTATACTACCTCCGTCTAGCACCGACTGCTCTGACACCCACCACTGGAGCTCTCAATGTGCTAAGTGGATCTGCAGGAGCTCTGCATGGAGCAACCGTTAGCTCATTCCTTCCGACGGAGCCGGTCTCTCAGTGAGTGAGGATACCACTGATGTGTTATGTAGGTAAGCACACATTGCCGATAGAGTGCTTTGTCGTGTTCAACACTATCATTTATAATGGTCACCTACTGAAAGATTGAGTGTTTGAAGCCATGATAAGTTTTAGAATCCTGTCCTGATAAGCTTTTAAAACAGGGACGTCAAACTCATTTTAGGTAAGTGGCCAGAATCTGCCCACTTTGATATTGTGTCTTTCTGTAATTCTCACACTAGCAGAGTCACCCGGCAGGCCAAGCCGGGGGGGCCCCCGGCGGCCAAATCCTTTATCTTTTTCCTCCTCTTTGTCTTCACCTACTGTCTTTCTCTACTGCACAGCTGGTTTCGTTATTCAACCCCCCATCCTTATGTATTGCAGCCCTCCCTGTCTTTTTTCTCCTACCCCATCCTGCCTAGTTCAAATACGGGAAATAAACCCTTAGTCTATACAACAAGATATAGAAAGGTAATCAGAAAGTATGTACAATGTAAAGCTTGAGAGAACTGACACAGGTGTGAGGAGGTGGAGTGGGTAGAGCTAAAAGACAGAGCGTGATATTAGCTTGAGCAGAAGGCCGGAGCCGTGGCCTTTCAGAGCCCAGTGAGAATTGATTAGCTTCCCTTTCATTTAAATGGATACACAGAGAGGAAGACTGAGTGGGATAGGTGGGCAGACTCTGTACTGTGCTCTTAACTACAGTACTGCACAGAAGTGTGTGTGTGTGTGTGTGTGTGTCTGGGTGGGTGAGGGGTTGTTCTTTAAAGCTTGGCTGGTACCCAGGGGCAAAGATGAAATGGGTCTCCAGATAATTAAAATTAAATTTATACGCCAGCAGTATTGGCTCTGTCAGGGTTCAGAAGCCTTGCCAAAACCTTTTCATTTCATTTATATACAATTACAGACTCTACTGGATTGTAACATATTACAGGCTTCCTACGGTCGTGAAAAACCTGGAAAAGTCATGGAATTTTAAAATGCGCAAATTATTCGCAGACTGCAGACGCGTGACTTCATTTTGTTAGTGAATGACGGGACATTGTTTGATTCTCTTCGTCTTCATTTTCTACAATTAATAAATTCTGTCACACGGTAGATAAATGGTACGCTCTCGTGCCTAATGCCGCTCTTCTGCGTTGCACCTGCTGCATTCATGACGTCAATACATCGCAACGCACAGGGAGCGTCAGACATTTCCATTCACTTCATGCAGTATGTATCATTTTGACTGTAAAAGGTATCATTTAGTGCACGTTGTCGTCGGCTGCCCATCTTAAGAGGCTCATCAGATTCACTAAGCTGTTCATGAAGTAATCAAGTGACAGCTCCCCCTCTCCGGATTTTCAATGCTTCTGACGTACAACAACCATAAGACATCGCAGGAGTTGTTTTGTTACTTTAGTTTTGGGGTCGGTAGACATGCCAAATACACACATTAACCTGTAGAAGCACTAAACAAGTGGAATTTTGAGTATATGTCCCCTTTAAAGTTGTGTTTTTTTACTTTCAGGCATTCAGGTTTTGGAGTTCTCCATTTATTTCATACAAGACTCTTTTAGGGTTAGGTCTGGGCGGTGAACCAGTTCAAACGGTATGTGTACAGTATGTCTTTTTCACCTAATGTTCATACCGGTGTTGGACCATAACAACTGACGTGGCTCTTCGGCAGGCGGCAGAATTTACTTTAACACGTTAATCGAGGAGCGGCGAGCGGTCTGAGCTATTTGTCTTACGTGTGTCGACATAGAGTCATAGTTATAACTTTATAACAACCATAAAAAACCCACAACAAAGACTCTTTAACAGGGTAAAACATCACATCATAACAGCTTGTGACACATAAACAATTTGTAACACTAATAATTGTACATTTATAAAAATGACCCTGCCGACCTGCATGCTGGGTACAGCTCACAACAACAAGTAACTCTGTTGCTACATGAAAACACGGAAAAGAGCGATACAGGAGGAACAACGAGAGACCAGGAGACGAGCTGAGTCCGTTTGGAGGGTCTTTGGTTTTGGAAAATCCAACAAGTTACGTTAGATGACAAAACGATTCATTGCAAAGTCTGTCTGCCCTACGATGTGTACGTTGTGTGCCTGGACAGCTTCAGTCTCAGATTCAGCACCACCCGTCTATGGACAGCGTTGACAGAATGTGTGGCCGTCACAGTGCGTACACATCAACCGCGATACGCCATTTTTTACGGTGTGAGATATAGTGCAATTGTATTGTATTGTTTGAGTACAATTAATTTGAATGGACTGATGTTGGACAGAAACAAAGTCAGATAATTTGTAAGAAAGTTTGTTGCCTTTAGCTACCTCTAGTTTTACTTTCTCACTGAAAACAATGTTCAAACCGTGTCTCTCCGTAGCATCCCTCAAGAGTCTTACTGGTACCGATGAAGACAGGAGGCAGGACATTTTGGGGACAGTTGCCTTGGAGACGGTTGAGTTGATGTCGGTCTACCTTGAAGCAGCTTGTTAAGACATCGCTCAGCTCTCCATCAATTGTTTGCAAGCAGGTCCCACGCAGGGAGTGGGCACCCGGCGTGACATGCAGGACTGACCGTGAGCTCCACTTGCCGTCTCCAACGTCTTTCGCAATATACTGAAAGTTCTTTTGGCATGAACTCATTTCCAGGAGCAAGGCCTAATTTTGTGAACCAGATCAAAGATGATGGCCATCAACAGTTACGTGTCGCGAAGAAAAGTTTAAAAGGGAACTTTTAGTGGCTTTTTTGAGAAATCCCCCCTAAATGTCATGATTTACACAACGTTGACTAATATGTAATGCATGCAGTTGAAAACCTGTGGTTCAACTAACTCCGTTTGCTGTGTGTGAAAGCTGTTCATGGCACTGTTAGAATCAGAAAGGTGTCCAGAAAACTATTTTAATTGGCTCTCCAGCAGGTGGAGATAAATAATGTCCGCTCCCATGAGGAGATAGTGTGTGTGATTGTGTGTGTGTGTGTGTAGAAATTGTTGGGGATGAGAATTGAAGCAAGTGACAGAAAGAAAATCCGGAGGATTCATTAAATCTCTTGTCCTGTCTTTTGTGTATAAATGCGCCGTTTAATGAGCCGCTCTCATTAGCACTTTTTTTTCCGGCCGTCACCGAGCGAGAACACACACACACACACACACACACACACACGGTCTCGCACTCGCACGGTTTCTCTCTGACTGAAATCTTGTTAAGCTTGTCTTTTTTTTCTGAAATCTTTTCAGGAAATTGTTTCGCGCCGGTGACTGACCCTCCATGAGCGCTTTAGCTGCTTGTCATCCAACTCCTCCGCCCATTCTCCCATCTCGGCTCTCCTTTCTCTCATCTTCTCTGCTTTCATCTCTCAGCTCTATTGTCTACACAAGCCCCGAGCCTCCTCACCTTCTCTTCTCCATGAAGATTAAGGGGAAGGGGACCACGGGTTAGGAGGAGGGTGGGTCTCAGTCACACAATAACCTGCGAGCAGCATGAGGAGAGCGAAGGACGAAGATTGATGAGGTAGATTGGAGAAGAGAAGAAAGGGAATGGAGAGGAAGTGATGTCCGGGTTGGAGAGAGAAATAATAGAAAGGGGAAAATAGAGAGAAGGAAAACAGAAATCACAGAACGGGTAAAGCATGAGGAGAGGCAATATGTTAGAGCAGAGTAGAGGCAAGAGAAAGAGGTGAGGGAGGTCAAAAACAAAGCTCCGCATTTGTCTCTGGTTCATTAAACACTTTCATCTCCATCCGTTAAACTGCTGTGAAACCAGCCAGTACTTTGACCTCACAACCCTGTTTCTCGTCGGCTCCTCTGACAAAAAACAACAAGGGTATGTTGTACGCGCACACAGCTGACCCCTGTGTTCAAAGTGCAGCTTGACCTTGTGAGCTTCCAATCCAGCATGTATACAACTGCCTGTCTGACTGCTTCCTCTGTGTCTCTCCTACAACTATTAATGATGTGGACATTTATAATTTGTGCTTGAGTGTGTATTTGGCGGTGTGAGAGAAACAGAACTGGCAGTGTGTGTGTTGTGTTGTCAACTGCGTTGACTGAGGAGGTAACACCCAAAGCATGAATAATGCAGAGGACTGTAGGAGAGAGAATGAGTAACTCCTCTTCCTCGAGCGCCGTCTCTCCCTCCTCCCAACGCCATCATCCTCCTTGCCTCGCCTGCCATTTGTTGTGTGTCTTCAGGCCAATGAGGCTGGCATGATATCTGAAGAGAGTGTATGTTTGTGAATACGATTAATGGGGCTCACTTTCTGTTGCCAGACAAACTCCGGCCCTCCGCCAGCTTTTAACCAGTTCTACCACTTAAATCTGCAATGAACCTGGAAATGTATCAGCCACCCTTTTAGAGCCATTTTCAATCCAGACCGCAAACACAAATAATGGCAAGTTGCTGTTGCTATTCCTGTTACTTGGCTCACTTAAGCCCGGTCTCTGCAGCACGGTGCTGCTCTGTTCGCCTCAGTGGAGGCGAGATTCTCAGCTGGTTGTTTACAAGACACTTTAACATGACACTCGCCAACCGCATCCAGGCCGCATCCCCGATTGGTTTGTTGAATTTGATTTGCTAATTAGGCAAAACATTGTTGTTGTTGCATAGGTTGGAAACGCTGCTTAGATCCCATTGTTGAACTTAATTGTACCTACGATTTACTGGAAAAGTGTCTCACCGACTGCGTAGTTTGACACACCAAACGCCTTCTTCTTTGGTGCTGACTTAGGTTGATGGAATTTAAACTTTCACCAATCCAAGAAGCGGGACAGAGCTGCTAACATTAGCTGACCTTTTTATAGCATCCAGCGACTTTTAATTCAATGCCGGATCCGATCTTGCTCCCAAGTGCAGCTCTCATTACACATCTTCAGAACCAGTAGCCGACAAAGGATTGTTCACTTGTTGTGCTTGATCCTAAGGTAGTTTTGCCCCAAACATCAGCCACAAAATCCAAGCAAGAATAGATTAAGAGAGTTTCCTGCTTAGTCTCCTGCTAATGGACTGGAAGATGTCTCTCTCACATGCTTTGTTGGTAACTGTATCGTCCCATATACAGTATAGTTAGCAACAAAGCATGTCCAGTCAAGGTATATAACACACAAACCGGCAGTGGGTACATGAGGCTGAACAGTGAGAGCTGCAGCTGGGATGTCTTCATCTAAGAGGATAGTAAAAGGTTAGGGAAGACGAGAATAATATCCAAAGGAAACAGGCTGTGTGTGTGTGTGTGTGTGTGTGTGTGTGTGTGCGCGCGTGCACACACACAGACTTAACAAAGCTATGAGACTATAAGAGAGTGCGTGGTTACAGAGGGATACCAAGGCAGGGGGGAAGAGAGAAAAGCCATTAGACAGCAATATCTTCTTCAGTGTGAGAGGTCTGCCGCTCAGATATCTTTTCCTGCATACTGCTAAAATGGCGTTGCTTGGAGACATATTGACTGGGGTTGCTAGGATACCATTTTAATTGGCTGTGTGAAGCTGAGGCAGGGTTGTGGGGGGTTTCAGAGGTAGCGGGCCAGCCAGGGAGAGCGCTGCACTTGTGTTACCCAACACATCAATGCTCAGTTATCCCAGCAGGTAGAGTCCTGCTGGAGCGAAACAACGCCGGCTCTGAGGAGACCCCGCAAAATAAAAGCTGATACTTTGCAAGGTGAGATGAACAAAGAAACACCACTGCTGAAAACAAACACAGCTTCTTACGGCCCACGATTGCTGCGACACTAAAAAACGTTGAATCGGTTGCCATGTCGAACAAAAGATCAAACCAATGGAACTCAATAAAAAACTAACAATGCGCAGCTCAGAAAACCATCGGAGAAAACACCTCACAAGGATGAAACGTGGGCGTTGTTCTGCTTGATGCTGTTTGAAGACCGGTTGAAAGAAAGTGCATGAGCAGAAGACAGAGGTGAATTCTTCTTCTTCTCCTCCTCCTCCTCACATCTATGACAGGACACATTGACTATCGGTCTCTATCAGATATCTGCAGCTTCCTATCTGAATAGGTAAAGACATCCTAAAGCATGTAGTCTGTTTTAAAAGCTTGAGACCAGAGAATGGAGTTAAGGGACAATGTCTAGGAACGATTATACATCTGTATTTAGACACAGATATCTGTTCTGAGATTGAAGCAAAATGGATACAATTTTGTGCTCTCCACACTTCACCTGCATGCGATCAAACCCTGCATGAATGTGATTGGTCCATAGTGCTCAGACCATAAACAGACAAACTATCTTCCGCAAGTCAAGCGGACTGACGGAAAACGTTAGATAGTTTTTGATGTCATGCTGCAATGCCACACGGGTAAACACCTATTTCTACATTAAAAGCAGGTCATGCAGCACTTCTTTCAATGTGGTCAGACCAAAAGAAGCCCTGCGTGAATTAATACATCCCTTTCATTCATTTGAATGGAATCGGTCCGTCGGCTCAGTAGGGGAATGCAATATCAGCAAAATGCAAGTAGCAATGGCAATGGAACAATTAGTTGCTGCTGCAATAAGTTTTCAGAGTTGTTGTCACCAACGTACTAAAATGTTATTCACCAAGGATTTGATGGTGTAACCGTTTGTGAGAAGAGGCGCTTGCACTGTTCAAACTGTCGAGAACTCGTTGAAAATGATTAGATACTCCTACCGTTTCTCGTTGGACGTCCCAGTCACACCTCTCATCCCGAGACAGTTACAGCCCTGCACAATTTCTCACGGGACGTTGCCTTCGCATTACGTCGGCCACCTATCTAGTGGCGCGACAGCCACCTCTACTCAAAATCTGCAAACGGGGAGAGGGAGAAGTGCTGGATGGGTGCTAAACGTTTCAGAGATCTTGTCGCCTAAAGAATATGTGCGAATCTCTGCTCCCAAAGCACAATGCACGTTGACATATAAACCCTACGGCCAAGAATCTCACCTGGGCACTGGATCACATTAGACTCTGAGGAGAACTTGTAACCTAGTTGTAGTTCTTATTGCTCCCCTAGGGTTGCAATAGAGTGAGTTGAAAGGCAGGTAGATCGCATGAAGACGCCAAAGGATGCCGGTGCCACCGACCAAGAGTTGTTTTCAATGCACGTGGAGTGACGTCAGACACCAGAGTGACATCTCAGCTCAGCTTGAGAAATGGATTTTTGAATGGAGTTGTCTATTTTTTGAAGTGAAATGCTTTCCCTCCAGTGGGACTGATGGAACTCCTTCAGGTTAAGCTGAGGGTAAAAGGAGTTTATTGGTGGATCAATACAAACCCTTCTTCCACCTGTCAGTGATGGTCCGCTTGTAACCTTCTAAACGCCCCCAGCTTGGCTCTCCAGCACTTTCCCTGGTCCCTAGGGAAGGCTGTTGTGACAGTCCTAATTATATGATCAGAGTCATTCATCAGGGTTATACAAGAAGGAAAGAGCCACTTGCAGTGGAAATATGCAGCATCCCATGATTACCGATTACTGGGTCACTATACTGACACGTACAGCAGGTCACTGTGATTCATTGTGTACACAATTAGATGCAGAAGTATAGGAACAAAGCTGTTGATCAACAGTTGGCACAGTCTACTTTAAAATCAAATCAAGGCCTGTATGATATTCTTTTATTCTAGTGTTTTTTTAACAACAACGCTGACTTCACATGGATAGGAATATATTTTGGTTTGATGATCATAATCATTTTATTTATGTGTCATTTTCACACAAATATAACGTTGTTGGTATTGTTCTGATAAGATGCCTGTGTAAATGATCAATATATGGCCAGTTTGGACTGCATGGTCCATCTTCTATCTGCCAAATCCTTGTCACTATCTCCATCTGAGGCACTTAAGATGGAACAATTTCCCCCTAACTAGACAAACCTCTGTAATCACTGATTACCACCTACAGCTCCCTGCAATCAGCCACCACCACCCTAAGACAGAAAACAGTGCGTCTGTGTGTGTTGCGGGGGAACACTTTACTATACACTCACACGCAGATCCGAAGGTGGAGGATAATGAGGGCAATTGTTGTTCATCTCTGGAAAAGCACAAAATCTGAAACAAATGCAAACAATCCACACACACACTCACGGGTTGAGTGGCCATACGGGCTCAATCAGTCCTACCAGAACAAATAGCTCAGCTATCATTATCCCATCACCTCACCTCCGGCCTGTGATAAAAAAATGTAAAACTATTTGAAAAACAAAATCCAAGCCATTAGCTACAGGCCATATTGCAGCTGGCTGTCTGCTTTCGCTATTTAAAACCAATGCTTTAGTGAAGCTTTGTGAAAATATACACATGGACAATATTTAACTTTGTACTGGATGTGCAAAAAGTAGGAGATCAATCTTTGCACAGAAACCACTCACCATCCACACACGCACACATTCCTCCTTCCTTCAATCGATGTGGCGGTACGGCACGCTGTAGCTCATCACCAGACTGTGTTCTGGGAGCCAGCAGAGAAAGAGAGATGGTATTTCCCCGCCCAGGTCACTGATCTGTGTGAATTATAGATCAGAGCTTTTTCTATACCGGGTTTTGTAGTCGGGCCTGTGCGGCACGCCAGGCAGAGCAAGAGAGTTATGGGCACATACGGGAAGGACGGAGAAGAAGAGAGCGAACTGTGGAGCACATTTCCACAATAGGATCTATAATTTCACCACAACTAAAAAAACAACTAACTGCACTTTTTAGTCAGACTCATGCGGTGTGGCTGATCTGCTGCTGCGGGTCAAGTGTTCGACTGCACTTGGCCGACGAAGCACTTCAGTAAAGTGTGTTGGGTGATACTTTATTACTGGATTTTGAGGCCTCGTCTGACGGACGATCCCTCTGTAGACATCGTAAATATTTGTAGTATTTTTCTTATCTGTCTCCCTTTCCTAGATTTCGTTCTTTGGATCCTGACAAGCAAAAATACTGGCCTCATGTGGCGTGTTGTGGAGCTACGGCCGCCAAACTGGCTAACGACACTGGCTAACAAGTCCTATTTACCTTCTTTTCAGTCATGCATTTGAGGCCAACATGCTTAATTCTACTATTGTATTTTAATGTCAACGTTTTAGGGACCCAATACATTTTAGAAGTTGCACAGGGCTAGCTAATCTAGTTTAGATTTCACAGGTACATTTGTTTTTTGTCTCTTGTTTGCATGCATTTCTGCAATGCAACATGGCGGCGTTACACCAGTGGCGTAATCCTCATTAAAATCAAATCAAAGTAATCTAATCTCTCAGTCAAGGCGCATAAGCAATCACACATTAATCAGTTGGTCGGCGATCATGCACACGCGGGCACGCACACGCATGTACTGCATGAGAACACGCACATTCGCCCGTTTAAATCAGCTGCGTTTCACAGAGATCTGAGTACCGCAGTATTCGCCCAGCTGATTGACTCGACCAATACCTACACTTTAAATATATTACCACTCCATCCAGCACATTGCCGTGACACAAGCTCTGATGAGACTCTCCTATAAAAGTCTGCTTGTTCGTTCGAGGGTTTGCGTGCCGGTGCTTGCATGTAAACGGTGATGTTGGCCTGTGTGACTCTGCGTCTCGTAGAAGGTTTTCTCTTTGATCCGTGCAGCACAGTGCGGCCGAGAATGGCCCAGCGCACAGCAACCTTAACTGTCCCTGAGAATCGCAGCACTGTCCCCCTCCGCTGTAAAGCTGACATGAGCGACTGACTCGGCTCTCTGGAGTCAATCGTGGACTGGACTTGATCGCGAGGTCTCTCTGTCTACGAGTCTGCACCAGAGAGCGACACGTGACACTTAAAGGTTCAGTTTGTCGTAGCAATCGGCAGTTGTGGAACTACGTTACATTGCATGTCATTTAGCTGACGCTTCTATTCAAAGCGACTTACAATAAGTGCATTTCCACCAAACAAGAAAGGGCAAGTTCGTTAAATAAGCTGATTGATTGAATGATTTACAACTCGCTATAGATAAGAGCCATTACAAGTACAATCTTATGTGCTACCATTTCTAATCCTTTTTACTCGAGGTAGAGTCTGAAGAGGTGTGTCTTTAGTTTGCGGCGGAAGATGTGAAGGCTCTCTGCGGTCCTGGTGTCCTCAGAGAGCTCGTTCCGCCATTTAGGAGCAAGGACAGCAAAGAGTCGTGATCTAGTCGAGTGTTTTGCTCTCAGTGAGGGAGGGACGAGCAGTTTAGCAGATGCAGAGCGGAGAGTCCGGGTCGGGATGTCGGGTTTGACCATGTCCTGGATGTAAGCTGGACCCGATCCATTCACAGCATGGTAGGTGAGCACCAGTGTATTGAACTGGATGCGGGCGGCCACCGGTAGCCAGTGAAGAGAGCGGAGGAGTGGAGTAGTGTGGGAGAATTTGGGAAGGTTAAAGACCAGTCGAGCTGCTGCGTTCTGGATGAGCTGCAGAGGTCGAATGGCGGCAGCAAGGAGACCTGCCTGATGTTGGGAGTCAGGGAGAGTCGGCTGTTCGAGTGTCACGCCGAGGTTCCCGGCAGTCAAAGTGCCGTACCGTTCGCCGGTCGGACCCTCAGCAGCGCCAGGCTCCCCCACCCCCCGTCGACCGTAATGGTTTGGCCCGCGTTCGGTCGAAGTGGGCTGCATCTGGCACCTGAAACGAGTTTGAGACCCCTGCTTTAAAGGTTGTCTATGCGATGGATAAAGTCCAGTCATTTTGCTCGTGTTTTTCATTTTGGACAGGCTTATAAAGGCGCACAATCCTAATAGAATTTGTGTTTTTCACCGACGTGTGTTACACCGTTCAAAAACCAGGAGAAAGCTCGATAGGCCTGGCTGTGTGTAATTTTACGGTTGCTAAGCTGCGGTTGGAAAGCCCACGATCGGGGGAAGGTGTTTAGCAAACAGTCAAATCCCTGAATAATTAAAAAGGTGGCAGCGATAAGGTCATAAGAGTAAAAGCGACAGCTCCGGTCTTATTTTGAATCCGCCGGCTCCTCTGACAGTTCACCGTGTTCTTACCCACTCACTGGAATGTCCTCTCCTTTTTCTTCCTTTTTTCATGCCACTCTTTGAGGAAGTGCTCAGGTTAACAAACTTTGAATAGATTTCCTCTTAAGTTTTCATTGCAGCACTTGTGCCAAGTTTAAACAGGTCCATTGCAGTGATTGATCACCTACGGGTCAATACGCTTTGAGCTGAATGCTGGCTTCACTTTGTCTTTGTGTTGTGTGCAGCAGTGACTGAGGCTGACATCTAAAGAGTTCATTGATTTCTAGTTTGTATTTTGTTCTTACAATGCTGACAGTTCAGTCTGGCTTTGTGTTAATTCTTCTTAAAACTGAAACGAAACCATAAAACCAAATATCAATTTCCCAGGCCGGGCTTTGGGCCAGACCAAAAGCTTATTAAAGTCCTGACAGAGCAGAATTATTTACTTCTTTTTTTTTCCAAACAATTAAATGTGCCCAGGTTTACGAGAAAGGAAGCAACGTGGAGCAGTTTGTGACCCGTTTCCTTCTGAAGGAATCATCCAATCAGATCCAGTCTCTCCTGAGCTCCGTGGAGAGTGCCGTGGACGCCATCGACGAGCAGCACACCCAATCACGGTGAGCCAATGGGGGTGTCGGTGCGTCAGGCTACTGAGTGTAAAAATATGTGTGTGTGTGTGAAACCTGGAAGTGTATAAAATGTTCTCACACACACACACACACACACACACACACACACACACACACTCTCTCTTGTTAATTGTATTTTCATCACACTTTCTCCCTCTTCTACATTTTATTTCTCCGTCCAACCATCTTTCCATTGAAATATTTAACAAAGGTTTTCTCATAATCTAATTCTCTATTTTTCTCGCTTTTCATTTCTCTTTTTGTCAGTCTGCCTGCCAAAGTGAGTCCACGGATGTCAGAGAGGCGCAACGAGAACGCCGTCCCCGACTATCCCCCCAACAACAGAGTCAGCGCCGGAACCATCAACACTGCCTCAGGTGACAAACACACAGGAGACACACACACACACACATACACACACACACTGCAGCAGCGCTTCTGACTCCATGGTTTGGGGGGGGGGGGCGCACCCGCTTTTCCTGTACTATACTCTACTATATACTGTACTATATTGAGTGAGCTTAAACTCGTCTGCTTTTCAGCATTTATTCATCCACATTCATGCACACACACACACACACACAAACACACACGCACACACACACACACACGCATTCTCATCCCTACATAATTGACTCTCCATTGTGAAAGCCCTCAAACAGCCACATGCACAGGTTTGATGCAAATGTCCAAAAGCGGACAAGTCGGTGCAGATAAGGAGGGAGGGGGGAGAAGGGGGGGGGGGAGTGAAGATAAAGGGAGAATGTAGATGTTCAGGTCAAACCTTTAAGGATGTATATGAGTCCAGTCAGCACTTAACACTCACATTTTCTGCAATGTAATGCTGATTTTTAATGGAGTGCGCGTGCGTCTGTGTGTATGTGTGGGTGGGTGTATATGTGTGTGTGTGTGGGTTGTGTGTGGGTTGGGGAGCATAGCAGTAACTAAAAGATTTTAGGCTGGCAATTCCCATCAGGATGTGAAGGACCCTCATTATTCTTGCTCTTTATATCTCGTCCTCTTTCGCTGCTAATCATCCTCTCTCTCTCTCTCTCCCTCCCTCTCTCTCTCCCTCTCTCTCTCCCTCGCTCGCTTTCAAGCTGTCACAGTCGTCCTCGCTCCACCAGCTGGTAGTTCACTCGGTCGCGCACGCCTCGCCTTGACACTTTTGACACTCGCCCACTCGAACAAATCGCTCGCTGAAGAAGTGACACTTCGAAAAGTTGTCAGGACATGAAATCGCCACAATGCAACACAAACTTCACACGGCAAACAAAATACTACAGCTGACTCAAAGCATTAGTGCGGCGAAGCTTCCCCGGGCAAAGCCAATCAATCGCTCCTTAAACGCTATTGACGTGTGTCAGTTAAAGGTGCCTGTGGTCTCAGGGGAAGTGTGACGTGTTGTCAACGGACAGCAAGTTTAAAAAAGTACTCACACGCTGTGACAAACGTTAGAGATACCAATACGCATTGCACTCACGCCACAAATTAGATTTACAAGAGTGGGACGCCTCGATAAGATTTAGTCATTTATGGGCTGCATTTAAGTGGGGAGAGCGTTTCTAACAGCTACCAAGAACGGATCTTGTGTTGCCGTCGGACAGGTTTGGGCATGGCAGAGATGGCTCTTTATTCCCACACTGCTTTGAACAGTTTACTCTTTATCGTATTGCTCTAAACGGGTCGTCATTCATAAGACACACGGACAAAAGATGTGTGAAACACGCCGCAGAGACGGAAAATGTGTTAAAGAAATCATTCCTTAATATTAAAAAAAATTAAATCAAATTAAAAACTACATTTCAGCCCGAAGTTGGCTGGGATGGACTCCAGCCCCCCCGTGACCCTGTGTGCAGGATAAGCGGTTTGACAATGGATGGATGGATGGATGGATTTCAGCACTCACTTAAGAACGTACCACTATCGACGTGCTAGATATATTTTTAGTTCATGAACGTTTCGCTAAAATCAAACTAGGGAGGTGGAAAAGTTCTATTTACAAAAAGCAAGCAGGCTGAGAAACGCACACACACCGCTGTCCAATGTCCTGAAACGAGCTAAGCAATAGTAACATGTTTCACGGCCAATAATAGTCGCATTAAGCTTAAACACAAATGGGATCAATGAGCAACAAAGGAGACCTGATTAGAAAATCTGTCTGCAATATCAATCTTGACTGTATAAATTCTTAGTTCTGAAGCAGGATTAAATAGGAACAGAGGAAATAAACACTGCATTTCGTGTGTACGTGTTCTATAATCGCCAAAGTGTATTTTAGCCTGGATTAAGTGTTAAACCATAACATGCAAATCAAAAACAAGCTTTTATTCTACTTCATTTTGGATGTTAAGAAGATGAACATCATTGTCTTGTCTGCTCAACGTATGAAACTATTCACCGGTGTGACCGAGGCTTGGACCAGGAACAGGGAGCCGTGCAGCTCGCCTGCAAACGCACTCAAAGCTCACAACTCAATACGTTCGAAACAAAGTGTGACATGATTTGTAACCGTTTATTATTTTACTTAATGTTGAACTAATGTCTACTATATATACCATATCTTTAAGGGACCGTCCTTGGTGGTTGCTTTAGACCCTCAAGCGTTCTGTTCCTGCTTAATTATTGAGTAAACTGTCTGGGGAAGAAAATACATTTTCCTTGTAGTCTGGTAGTCTCTCCTTTTTAAATTGCTCTCTCCAGGATATAAGATATATGGCCATGACCCTGATCCAGGTACGTTGGCAGAGAGATATGGGCACGAGATGACAAAGGCCCCTGACAGTGACGAAGCAGTCCAATAAAACCAGACTAGAGCGCCGCCGTGTAATAACGTGTCCCCCAGGAAAAATACTGTATGCGATTGTGTGATACACTGACACAGTCCAAGTAAACATCTTCTTATTCTGATTTCAAAATTGTTTTCTTTTTGCATTTTGCACATTTTCAAAATACAGCATTGCACCTCCACCTGAATGGTCAAATAAAATTATTTCACATAAACCAAACTGGAGAGAAAAGCTACTCAATTGATTTTATTTAAATAACAAAGCTTTTGCTTTACTGTTAAAACGTCGTTGTTAATGAAGGATTTGCGTGCTTTTCATTTTTATTCCTATATAATGTGAATGTTTAAAGCATCGTGTCATGTACTGTATGACAGACGATTTCAATACACATAGAATTTCAAAAGAGTTTAGCCGAAAAGGTGCATGCCACTAAAGAATACAGGTGTACACAGGTAATGTTTTTGCTGACCACTGAGAAACTCACCATGAACTAATTAGTGCAAGATATTTACATTACATCAACTGTTTTGAAGCAAATGTTGCACAAAAACAATGAACTATTGCACCCCGGCTTCTCTTCATTTCTTTCCTCCTGCCCTGCATCAAAATGTTAAAGAAGATCAGGTAAACGCGCAAAAATATCTCTTTGAAGCGCCGTTCAGAGACGACAGCTCCAACCGACGGCCCCGTTCTTCCTCTTTTGGCCCAGCCGTCGGTCGCCGGCGACGTGGGATACATTTGCGCTCACGGCGTGTCAGAGAAGGCCTCTGAGCGACGACGCACTGCAGCCGCTGCCGTGGAAATATTTATGGCGCCATGTGTTTCCAGCACGAGTGCTCCCCACATTTACAGTCTCACACCCGCTCTTCCCGAAGGGGGAAGCGGCGCCTGATCTCAGGACTTTCCTGGCTGGTTTCCGCTCTCTGTGCAGCTTCCGTGTTCGGAATAAAGGCATTTAGTCGTGTTTTTTTTTGTTGTTAAAATTTAAAAGTGGGACCGCTAGACTCACTGCGCTGTAGGCTTTAGTTTACACACATGCCCCCAAGATTCAGAATAGAAGATGATGTTGTTGCTGGCAACTCACTCTGCCCAAAACAGAGATATGGGTTCATTAATGTCCGTGTAGAATTCCGATCACGTTGTTGTTAATGTTTCCATCTGATAAACTCTAGAGACGCTAAAGCGAATTAATCCGGCATGTTTCACGTTGCAGAAGCAAAGACAATGGACTCCTGCAGCTCAAAGTCACCGTGAAGAAACCTGAACTAGTAATGTCTCAATTTACTATCGATTAATCGCTTTATCAGTAGTATCGACTGTGAGAAATATCTTTCCGTATTTCCCCCGGCGTATCGGATGAAGCGCCCCCCCCCCTCTCTACTGTGACCACTGTAGCCTGCAGGAGACCATGATGTCGGCTGCGCTTTGCCTCGAGTCGGAACAAGTCGATTGATGGATGACTCTCAAACCCTGTCTCCCTGTCCTACACCTTAACCTCCCCCATCACACATCAATTACTCTGCACTCCTGAGGCATTGTTTCCCTCCCTCATGCTTCTCCCCCGCACATGGCGGCATGCACGCCGAGGAGTCTACAATGCACTTTTGTTATTTCTGCGTTTCACAGAGCAGTATGTTTGTTTTCACTGCGAATTGATCTGAGTCTTTGCAGGGAGACGGGCAGAGGTGTGGCGGGGGGGGGGGCAGTTGCAGCAGAGGAGAAAAAGCAATGAATGGGAGGCGACTAAAGGGATAAGAAACAAAAGAGCGAAGGGGAGGGGAATACGGGAGCTAAAAATATCCTCCAGCACCAAGTCGAGCAGCTTGTGCCATGTTGTTTAACACACAGTGACACTTTGCTGAAGAGTTTTTAACGTGAATTATCTGCAGTTTATTATCTCGTTGCTCTCTCAGGCACAAGCCTGTGTGTCGGTCCAAGTGTGTGTGTGAGATCATGTGCACCCGTACACCCAGAATGTGTGCATGTCCTTTTGTACGTTTCCTTTAACATTTCGCAGGTATATCCCTGCAAGCGCAAATTGACATTTAGGTCATTTTTCACAAATAGTGTTTGCGTGTGCACATGCAGCTCTGCCTGACGTTATGTGACTGAGATGGAGGCACCATAAGCGGTCCACTCTGCCGCGACGGTCGTCATGCAAGCACCAATAGAACATATAATACACTGTTCATTTATAAATAAGCGCTCTTTTTTTAACACCGTCCTTGTAGTTATACCGTTGATTATTATAATACCATCGGTATGAAGTACTGAATATTGTGAACCACTGAGATGATGCATTTTGATTTGTTTTTCTTAAATATTTTTTTATTCAGCTCCACGTATTGCAGATTACTTTGCATCCACATTGAATCTCTACATTTTGGACATATTGCAATCGGTTTTGGACGGCCCAAACTCAAACCTGTCAACAGGCAGAACATTCATATTTATAGATGCTACAAAAGCTTTGATAGTGTGAATATAAAGTTATACAATTACTGTTTGTCATGCATTTCAAGTAACTGCTGCTAGGCTTGACAAATAAGACACGTTGCAAAGAATTGTCTAATATTACTGTATTCTGTGATATCTTGAAAAATATAGTTTAGAAGCCATTTCAAATATACATTCACAAAAGGGTAGCATGGCTAACAGCCTCTAATCATTTGCAAATAAACCAAATTAAACCAAATCAAACCGTTACCACCTCGAAGGGTGAATGCTGCTATGCCGAGCAAATAACATTAAAGATAAGATAATCCTTTATTAGTCCCGCAGCGGAGAAATTCACAGGATCACAGCAGCGAAAAGTTAAAACGAGATGAAAAACTATTATAAATAGTGATGAAATATCAATAAACCACAAATAAATATGTAATAGTGAAATATGTTACGTACAGACAGAACAATTAAGTGTTTGTATAGCACAGTGTTGATGTTGGTGCACGTATTTAAAATCAGAAACATCCATATGGGGGGGGGGGGGGGGACCAGAGATGACACGGTGCAGCCATTGGGCCTCCAGCGCGCAGCAACTTGTGCCAAACATACTTAAAAACAACAACAGACGTAAGCAGGGTCGAACAAACATTTGTGAACTTTAGCGTGTTAGTGTAATGATTCGTGTGAACACATTTGAATACCGGCGCACGCAACAGGAAGTTAAATTGGGTGAATGTTGATTAACTCAAATCAGGTTTAATTGAGGAGAAAGCCTATAGAGACCCCCCTCACCTCGTTGCTGTAATTCCTCCCACACTTCTATAATTGAACTAGACACTTAACTTTCTAAGTCTGTCTGAATGACCACTGGGCTTTTATCTCCGACCGTCTCCATGGTTACAGGCTGAGTCGACGCGAGTGTTTGCGGTGCAGGGAGGAAGCTCCTAATTGACTGGCTGTTAAAGCTTTTAATGAAGAGCGGTGCAGCCGACGCTCCAATTAGCTGTGAGGGGCCATCGGGGGGGTGAAAGAGGATGGCAACCCAGGGGCGAGCGCAGGAGGGCAGTGAGGAACCAAGCGAGGAGAGAGGAAATGAGGGCACGAGAAGGTGAAGAGAGTGGCGTGAACGACGTGGTGGCAACGCGGTTTAATTTTACATTTCGAATCGATAAGACTAAAACGAGAACCATGACGTTCATCTTTCGTCCAATTTATTTTGACTGAAATCCTAGTTCTTTAGAATGAATAAATAACATGCTGTGTTTATAAAATTGTCAAGGTTGGGTAGGAAGGCAGGACTCAAATGCAGAGTTCGATTAACAAAAGAAGACTTTAATAGTCAATAGGCCACACACACACACACACACACACACAGGGCAAAAAGGCAGGCAGGATGATTGACAATGACGTGACAAGTGACAGGAGACACACACTGCTTAAATACACTAGGGAGGTGCAGGTGATTGGACACAGGTGGAAACAATCAGACAATCACAGGGGATGACAGGACAAGGAAGGAAGTGAAGTTACCCGGGGAGACAAGAAGCAGAAAACTACAAAATAAGACAGGAAATAAAACCACACCGTGACAAAAATGCTGTTTAAAACAGCTTGATTTCATCCTGCGTATACATCTATAGTAAAGTATTAAAAAGCATCAATGCACATTACCTCATTGGCGGCTTTCATTGCAACAAAGTAAACACTGCCAAAGTGCCAAAGTGAAATATCGCTAAAAGACCAAAGATAATTACAAAGAGCCCAGTGGAATACGAGAGCACCTCAAAGAAGCGGGCTTCCCATTCATCTATTCCTTTAACCGTCCAAGTTCCCTCCGATAAACAGATATAATTGTCTATTTATCAGCCTCCCACTTTACATGAAATATTCATGATGGAGAAAAATAAATGAAATCACAGAGCAGTGAAGAGGAAAGAGCAAAGATAGCGTAGCATCATGTGGTATGATCGTTCAGGTACTGCACGGTACCTGCTCGGTGCCAGTTTGTCAACTGTAAGACAAAGACAACGCCACCGCGCTCACGTCTGAGCAAATGTAATCGCTGCGCAGAAATGGCCCATGCAGCTCAATGCACCGGTTGGCTCCGCGTGTTTAGGTTGTGTGTGTTGTTTGTTTGTGTGTTGCAGGCGCAGTAGAGGTGAGGAAAGAGGGTCTGGACACTCAGATCAACCGGCTGGCTGAGCTGATTGGACGCCTGGAGAACAAGGTAGGAACACACGCGCACACTTGTGCTTGTTTTGGTGGCTTGTGAGGACATTTCGTTGACTAACATTGATTGCCATGAACCTCTAACTAACGATAAGCACCACATTCCCAACATCAACTGTAATTAAAGCCTTTTTAGGTTGGCAGTGTACAACATTTTTCTTATTGTGAACAAAGGGAAAACAGATGACAATGATTTGATTTGGTTAACTGTTGCCTTTGTATCGAAATTGTGGAGGATATTGTTTTCTCTGTGCAATCGATCACTTATTGTCGTCCAAAACCAATAAGAAGACGTCAGTGAGAGACAACAAGAGACTGGTTCCCTCATCACCATGGAGACACACACACTCGCACGCAGCGTCCCGAGCTGTACACGATCAACTCTCGCTTCTGATTAAAGCGAAGCGGTAGAAATTACAGAGGAATATTTTTCCCATTTGAAGAAATGAATCATCAGTAAGAGCAAGTCAATGCGTATGTTAATGTGTGACGCTTTTAAATATTAATAAGTCCACCGAGCATTTCTGTTTTACCTGGTTTTAAACATTTTAGGGGCCTCGAAAGTGTCCATCTAAAAGAAATATAGTAATACTACTGGAAAGTATTGAGAGACAGACGAATAAACTGCATAAATTGCTGAAACAATGGAAAAACAAACTCTGTTGCACTTTTGGTTTCTCTTTTAGATTTTTAGCTGAGCTCATCCTGAAGACTGCGAGCGCTGCTCTATCAACTAGAATCAGCCCCAGTCGGCGATCTTGTCCTCGCACTAATCTCCTTTTTCACTAAGTGGTCAGCGTGTTGAGGATTTGTACATCTGAGATGCTAAACTGTCCAAATTGTACGATGCCGCAGCAGCAGAGTGAATTTCAAGGTCAAGGACAGTAAAGGAGCAGCGGGTTGGATAAGGAGTCAACTAACAATGCAAGATGGAGAGGAAAGGGCGGAGGTAGGGAGGGGACGAAAACAGAGACAGGGGAGGCATTTAAAGACCTTTTGTCCAAACGTCTCGTGCCTCCTCATCCTTCTCTCCTCCCCTTCACCATTTTTATCCCCTCTGTCCCCTCATCCCTCCCCTGTTCTGTGTCTCCTCACCCCACCTTCCCTATTTAGTTGTCCCTCCGTCCCCCCTGCATTGCCTGCGTCCCGGCCAGTGCTGGACATGTTAAGGCTAATGGAGCCTCAGCAGACTTGGCTGTCCTCGGGTAAAAAGCTGGGCCACTTCAGCAGAAAGAGCTAAGAATAACTAAACCCAAAGTATAGCCAGGGGAGGGAGGGAGGGGAAATCACTGAAAAGAAATACAGTATGAGAAGAAGAATGAAATGGAAGGGAGTGGCTCATGTTTGATTAGATCGTCTATATTGCGTGTTTAGAATCGACCTCTTGCCCTTGCCCGGATGCTAATTTGATATTCTTCTCACAAACGGTTCAGGTTTAAGCTGAATTGCTTCACTCAGTCGAATGACCTCCGTGGTGGTGGTGGGTGATTGAAACGCCTTCCACCAAAGAATCGTTCAGTAATCACCTGTGACCCTGAAGCCCTCCTGAGATTCAATTACTCTGCTCACAGTGACGGTGGCACAAAAGGCTGTGTGATCCTTACCTACTTAGACAGGCACTGAAGACAGGATCTCCACGGGAATGATTTATTTAAGTTGTTTGTTTGTTTTTAAGACGGAGAACTAGCCAGTAATGAATTGGGTGTTTGACAATTGTGCAAAGGGGAAAGCAGAGACGACAATGAGGTTGCTTTAATTTCTCCATTCTTTTTCCGTCTCATAAACAAGCCAAATCCAAAGTGACAAGTCAGCTATCGGGAAGGCAGCTTCAATCATGGCCCAAATAACCCGAACAAAAAACATTGTATACCCTTATTAATGAGTAACAATGAAACAAGAATCTGTGCGAGTTAAAGGAAAGATGATCAGACCTGACGTCGGGCAAAAACCTTCCTGCGTTTGAACAATTCACTTTATTTTCTGTAGCCCAAAGTTGCAAATTATAAATTTGCCTCAGAGGGCTTTACAGTGTGTAAAATGCCCGTCCCGAAACCCTCACACAGGAAAACACCCCAAAATATGATTTAAAAAAAAGGCAAAAGGCAAAAACCTTAGGGAGAAGGGCGAAGGAGGATCCCTCTCCCGGGATGGACGGAACAAACAAGGCAGACAAATCCAACGCAGTCTAACTTGGAGAGGGACGGTCACGCTACACCAGATCTCCATGTGGAAACAGCAACGTGTTCTGTGGCGGTCTGACCTTCTGTGTCTGTGATGTCCATTCTCCCGGAAGCGTGACGTTTTGGTTTCCACGGTAACTCCCCAAATCACCTCCACATCCGCGTCCCTGTTTTTCTTCCTTTGTTTTTTTGTTGTTATGTGAACTTTTGACCTTGAGAGGTGCTGGTACGTGTTTAGCCAGCGGGTTCTATACACTAAGCTACGTAACTGGCTGTTGGCTGCGTCTTTATATTCGGCGTAGGGACATCAAAGTGGTGTCAATCCTTTTAAGTAACACTTAAAATGAGAGAAAATTGTAGCATTTCTGAAAGATTATCTTAATCATGCGCAAATAACATAACCCTTGATAACATCTTTCAAGGGTTATGGTTGACTTAAAGACAGAGAGATTATGTGAAATACCCCCCACGTCTCTTCAGTGTAGACTAGAAACATTTTAAAGATGCAATTCTCAGTTTATCTTCAGAGTAAAATGTTTTTTTTTACAAGTACCTCACTATCAATCCTCCTTCTGCTGTGAATGGGCCTAAATTAACATTTCTCTCGTAAATGCTCATTTACTTGCCAAACTTAAATAACATCCAAGAAGAAAAAGAAGTTATACAACATGGCTTTTTTTTTTTAATACATCCTCTCATGCTTGTATAAGTCTTGCCAAGATGCTACATTACAAGATGATTTTCTTTCTGAAACAAGGAAATTCCTCTCAAAATGACCCGTCCAGTGACAACACAGAAAAGCCCAAAGAAAGTTTACATTGTACTTTTATTTTGGAGACTTGTTTTTTTCAGCATAAGAAAACCCAATGAATGGACATTTTCCTCTGGATTACATCTTCAGAAGGCCAGACAACCGCAGGAATCATATCAAAACCAAACATGTCTTTGAGGAGGCATATTGAACGTGGCTTTGCCTCTCTGTTTGGCCTCAGCATTACCTGCGCCGACGCCAGGATTAAGGCTGTCGGGGAGTCTGGTCGAGGAAATGATATTATCACACAGCGTCAGGGTGTGAGTGAGGATGCAGTGTGTCCGGCTAAATCCCGCTCCCCCGCAAACCATCCTCAGAGTGGCAAATTCATGTTGCTTTTGGTCTGACTTTTTGATTCACCCACGTCGTCTCCCCCCTGCCTCCCCGTGGAGTTCTGTTTGTTCCCTCGGTTTACAGAATATCACTATTTATTGCTCTCTGTGTGCCACAGATGAGAAAACGTGTTTCTCACCTCAACAAAGCTCTCTCAGGATGATAGAATTTGAATTTAGTTGCTCATCGGGTGTTTGCGACGCCGAGATAAGGGCAGATAAGACGGCTTTCTGCTCCTTTTTTGCAGCAAAATAGTCTTTCATAATTTGAACTAGACTACAAACCGACAGAAAACCGTAAAGCTTTTCGGCAGCTTTTTTTAACATGCAGAGGTGAAAACTTCTTTCTTTAGTAGCCGCTGTCACAGGATAAAACAACAGACGTCGGCGGCAACAGAAATTCTTCAGAAATCAAATTACGCAAATTCAAATTCAAATTCACGCAAAGAATACTGGATAATACAAAGATAGGAAATGAAGTCCTGCGGTCATTGATCATCAACGACATCCGTATAACGAAACAAACATAAATCTTGTGAGTTCGTCTGATTAAATGTCTACGTGATGGGACGTGGCTCACTTGCATTGACGCAACAGCGGACGCTGCTGACGCTGCGGTTCCCCTCAGCGCTACGGGGCATTTTTCAGCTTTCTTGTTCAAGTTCCAAGGGCAACACGTCTGCCGTCAACTGCAACTGTTCACGTATTGTCAACAGTTGCGGTTGACAATACGTCTGCAGTTGGGAACGTATTTTACTGGCAACCAGCTGTTGCAACCTGCATAGCACCAAACCACAGACCACCATGTTAGCTCCCAGCTATTCAGTATTCAGCATTTTTCTCACATGTTGGTGTGGAGTGAATACTGAACTTAAACGTCATCGGGTGGAAAAGGGACACGGCCTGAATGCGCACATTGTTGTTATTGGTACCCTGCTCATACATGTATGCTGAGCCACCATCAGTGAATGGAGCTTCAAAAGGATGCAGCCATTACTCATATTAGTTACCCGAGTTCACTTTCTATTGAGTGAACAGAGTCGCTTGTGCACACAGAACCTTCCATTTCAGTTCAGTTGCGACCAGTCTGTCACATTCAACTTAAATCTTTTCATCCTAGAAGTTTCTGGTATTTTTTACATTAACAGTTTGCGTGCGTGTGTGCGTGTGTGTGTGTGTGTGTGTTAGTTTCCCTTACCTGCTGTGTCCGACTCGTTGGCATTCAACTCTTCTTGCTGCTGCTGCGTTGAGTCTTCATCAGTCACCTCGATGACAGACACACACACGCAGCGCTTACTGGGATTTATTAGAGCACGTGTAAATAACTGTGGAGGAGACAACTACACAATCCTTCATCCTCTTCAAAATGCACCATTGGCCTACTCTGTTTTAGAAAATGAATGATTAAAGTCATATTTTCACCTTTTATAAAAACCAAGGAATGGATAAATGTCGTGTCTTCCCGTATTTGCATGAATCCGCCCACCTCTCCGTTCCCTCCTCCTACATGGCCTGTTTTCATCTTTCAACCGATATCACGCACCTTCTTTCATGCCTTCCCTCTGCTCTCATGTCTCGTCTCCACTAATACCTCCACCGTCTGCTCCGGGCTTTGGCTGCAGTAGTTGATGTCGCTGGTCTTGTTGATTGACACGTTGCCGCTGTTGTTGTTGTTGTGCTTCTCGTTGCAGACTGTCTGGCTTGATCTGCACCAGAGGCTAACAGACACAGATGGTACTACCAGCGCAGTAAGTAGACACCAAAGGCACCAGCATTGTACATTACACCGCCACGCACAGCCCCGGGTGCATCCCTTAGTGCTGCCCTAGAAATGCCAACAAGTAGAGCAACAGCGGCTCAGGCTGTGTTACAAGGCTGGGCCTTTGTGATGTAATTAACACCAGGAGCACACCAAAAATAATCCAGGTCTCACCACCTGTCCCATGGGCTCTGGTCTTTTGAATGATTTCCCGGGGAAGGTGCTTGTTTTGTTTTCCGTTGTCTAGATCTCTGTTATTGTCCAGAACAGTTTATAGAACCTCGAGTGCTCCGTGGAAGAATGATTCTTCTTATCGCCCGATATCCAACAGCCACAGAGAAAACAGCAGCTTTAGAAACATGCTGCATGCTTAGGCTGTGTGATATTCTCCATGATAACAATCAATGGATCTTAAGAAAAGCCGTGGTAATGCGTGTGCTTTGAATTGAACTGATAAATCCGACCATTTTCACTTTTTCAACTATTTGACACCGTTTTCCAATATTGTTTCACCCGCGACGGCGATCACACAGAACACCTGCCGGCAGGGAAGCCGAGATATGAGTGTGCCAAGATGTTATCTTACCGATGTTAATGCCTGTCTGTGTTAGATAAAATACTGATCCATTATATTCACATGCACTTTCCACAAAACATTTCTCCAATGCAAAGAACATACTTTTGAGAAAAGTACCTGCAATAAAAATAACTGTGTTGTCTCATTGATGGGATTTGCTTGTGCAGTCGTTCACTAAATTGATTCTCGATCCATTACTTTAAATAAATTCGGAAAGTGGAAGTAAAGTAAAAAGTAATATTTACACCAACTAACAAGTGTATCAAGTGAAAATAAATTCCATGTCTTCTCGTTATACCAACTGGGTGTCGTACATGCATGATTAAGTTTTGTAAATCTCAATCATTGAGGAACTGCGGTCAGTCAATAAATAAATAAAGACGAGCTCTGAATTAAAATCACCATTAGCCCTCTCAACAGGAGGAAACAACAAAGAACAAGCCATTTCAGAGCAGCCTTTACTCTTGGCCGTGGATCGTTCTAGCGCACCTTTCTCTTATTCATCATCATATCTGCCTGTGGTCTCTATCGGAAGCATAATAATATGTAATATATGGAGTCGTTATTAAAACAGAGCCGTGCTTCAAAGTAAAGGGTCCAATTGAATGAAGCTGTCAAATGAGCTACGTGAGCATAGCAGTTAAATGATAATGTCTGTATGCTTTTACACTCATAATGATGGTGCTGATAGACTGATGTTTGCTGGCTATGATGCCGACTATATTCACCAGCTTAGACTGATATGGCGGCAAATTACTGTCAAAATTCGAGAGCGCAGATCAGGTTGATGCGCGCGCGTAAATCAAACATGAACTCAAACATGAGCGTGAACTTCCTCGCTCGCGAGGTTAATCTCTGCTCGCGCGAGGCGGAGCCAGTCACCATGGTCTCTACACCTGATTGGTTACAAACCCCGTCTTTGGATTGGCTGGAGTGGTGCATCCACACAACTATAGAAGCCCATTTCCGCACTGTATAACTTGTCAAAAAACAAACGCCCCCCTTCGGTAATCGTAGTGAACCGTAGATGACAACCAGCTACAACCATCATTTACCATCATTACCGGCACATTAAGAGCAATGCGTCCAGCTCACAGACCGGTCCGTCAGTCTGAATCTGAATATCTAATAACTACCGAACTATGGAGGAGCCTGCGCAGATCTTGTATATCACATATCACATTCACTACAACCTCATTATTATTTTTTTTCAAAAAGTCAATCCGTATTGAAAGTTTTACAGATTCACAGATTCAGACTTTTTTTCAGGTATTTTACAAAAACGGACCGTTCTGAGAGCTGGACGCACGCTCCGCGAGCGAGCAAATATCTCGCGCGAGACGAACTTTTGCTCGCGCGAGACGGAGATTTGCTGGCGGATGTTTGATTGTACCCTATGGTTGAATGCACTTATTGTACGTCGCTTTGGATAAAAGCGTCAGCTAAATGACATGTAATGTAATGTAATGTAATTTACGCGCGCGCATCAACCTGATTTGCGCTCTCAAATTTTGACAGTGATTTGCCGCCATAGACTGACTACCGTCTTAGTTTAGTCTGTGTAAAAAATAGCAGACCAACCGACCAACATTCGCTTCCCTGGAGCCATTTCTGCTGAGAGTGATAAAAAGTACATATGGCCCCAGATCCGTATCACAAAGAGGTAAAAATCTGATATTCTTCTGCCTGCAGGAGACCAGCATAATAATCACTTATTGCACATTTACCCACAGCGGTCGGGCCACTTATGGCTCCCCATTAGCGGCATGCAGTGAGAGAGTGGCTTGACAAAATTGTCCAGTTGTCATGGGCACCGACACCGAAAAGGTTTTCCTAGGAGACTGCTTACATGCACTGATAGACAGAGAAGTTGCATGTTATGACTTAGGATTTTCCTAAAAAAGCACGTCGAAGCAACTCCATAACCTCCCAAAAAGGCTTGTGTGGGAAAGCAAGACGACGACGAGGAGGCAATACATAAATAAAAAAACAGAAAATGAATAAAAGGAACCAATAAAAATAACGGACTTTAAAGTGCTTCATGATGATCCATATCCATGATGTCCTTATTTTTACGTCAGCTTGTCCCAAAACAAACAGTGGCGCCGTGAGGGTTTCCCACCTGCCCTTAATGTTCTGAACTACACCGATGACACAGCCTTTGGGAGCTTTCAGGGTTCTGGCTTTAGCCCAAGGACATTTGAACGTGGAGTGAATCGCCAATCTTGGGCGACCTCCGAGACGCGGCCGCCCCACTGCAGAATGGAACAGGTAGAATAGGTGGGATTCGAAACGCCGATCGCCGTTCACCGATCGAAAACTAGCTCGAGTCAATTAGCTCTTCCAGGAAGCGCACACAGAAGAGCTCCATGCAAATATTACATAACACATGCTCCATTCATCCGGGCGTCTCCTCTCATATGCTGTCAGCCTGTACACTATCTACCATCCAATCAGGAAATGCCCTTAAAATTTAAAAACTGCCTCTTGTTAATCGGGTGCCAATTAATGCTCAAGTGGCCATGTGTGTCATGTTTTTAGTTATTCGCATTTATTGAAGGCACACCTCTGTGATTAATCCCAGACCGTGTTTGCAGGCTGTTGTGCCATCTGTTCAAACCAGGAGAAAAGGGTTATTATCTATTTCTAATGTCAAACAAGTTCAAACAAAATACAAAACTACTGAAAAATTTGCTTCGAATTTGCATCATCCGCCTTTCACGGTTGCTTGATCCCCCTGAGCTCACTGTTCCTCAGTAAACTCCCTCTCCTGCTTCTGAACACAGATTACTTTCAACAAGGTCGTGCTTCTCTTCACCTTTACATTGTTTCACTCTTCCTCCAACGGCTCAATCCGTCTTCCCCCGACCTTCCTTTCTTCCCCAGAAAGATTCAAACGTGATTCCCCATCATCTCCTCTCCCTTTAATAATCCCTCGTCTCCACACAAAGACGAGTCACCAATGGGATAAATCTCCGAATACAGAGATACTTTAAAGCAGCAGTGGTCGCGTTGAATTACCAGGTGAATTTTGTTTGCAGCGAGTGGCCGACTGTGGTTTCTGTCATGTAAAGTAGGTAAATCAATCACATGCACTGTATCCTATCAGTCTTTTGATCCTATGGAGGTGTAGCAGATAAAGAGAGAAGAGCAATACAATATGCATACGAAACATTAAAAAAAAGGCGAGAGGTGAGTAGGACAGATGGGAAAATTCAGGGTAATAAAAGTGAAATGAAAGAAATGAAGACGAGGAATCAGAAAAGGCACAAGCATGTTTCAATTTCTTAGAAGAAAGGTTTTTAATACAAACAAATCTGTCAGATAGATGTTCTTTCCTTGGGTTTTCATCATGACATGTGGCATCTCTGCGCTGCTGTTTGTCTAAATGAAACCCCAAATTAAGACGCTCAGAGCAGAGAGAACAATCCCACGGCAACACTCGACTACTTCCTCCTTGCAAAGCTGCAGCCACTGAACTCTTTGTCCCGTGTTTGATCTTCCAAGAGAGATCACATACATGCACTGATGTTCAAAAGCTGACCGACGTGTTGTAGACCTCCAAGCCAGCACATTTACCTTATTCCACCAAGACTGAGGGGCTACAGCCAACAGAGCAGTTTAGTGAGGCTGTACCTGCTCCCCCTCAAAGTCTCAGCTGTTTGCTGTCCTGAACTCTCCCTTGACATCCGGACAGCAGAAACTTAAACCTACCTCACAGTTCAGTTCAGATGCCTTCGCTCGGGAGCATCAATGTCCCGTGCAAATCCATCTACTGTACCACATATTGTGAAAGATTAGAGCATGGACAACATGAGGGACGAGGGTTCACCCAGTCACGCCAGAACAATCACAGCAACAACCAACCTTGCTGTGGTTAAAATGATGTTGGTCTATAGCACACTAATCATTGGGGTGAAACTTTGTGTAACACTCCCTTTAACACTTTAACACACCATGCCAAAGACTAAGAGATGATTCTTTCCAAAATCAGAACAGACCAGCAAACAGATGAATAAAAAGCAATGTGAGGGAAACCAAAGTCAACATTTCAATATAAGCCTGCCAAGACTAACACGTGATGGTGGTGAGAGGGGCTACTGAGGAACATGTAGGCTAAAATAATGTGGGGTTAATTAGTAAGAACGTCTGCATATGGATGGAATATTTAATATATGCGGAGATAAGCTGTAGATAAACGGAAGGTCAGAGGAGTAGCCGAGGTTCACTTTGAGAGTCGGGACGCTCGAAAGAACCGTATGAAAAATAAATCAAGAGACTATAACCGTGAATATTACCGTATCAGCAGGTCATGCACTCCACAGCAGCTCTCGCTCAGATGGCCATGCTCTTTGAATTATCCATAAGAGCGAGGAAGCTGACTCAGGCAAGGCGAAGACAACCTGTGAATTTATGATACCTGCCGTCTTACTTCAACGGTACATTTCAGCCAGCAAAGCGTTGATTCTGTCATTTGGAATTTTAACATAAGAGTGATTTTTTGCTTATTGTTATTCCACCCCCTGATTTTTTACACATGAATTGTGTTTTTTTCCCATGAAAAATATATATTGTCAAATTTTGAACAGAGGTTTGTTTACAGTAAACACAGCACGCAACGTGACAGTTTCCCTCTGCTTCAATGTACTTCAAAGGAACGTTTATTCACCTTCTTGCCGTGAGGTAGCTGAGGAGATTGATTCCACTCTGTATGTAAAGAAATATTAAACCAAAGCCGGCAGTCACCCAACAGAGCTCAAAGTAACTGGAAGGCACTTTACTTCTGCCAAATGTAATTAAAGGTTTCCTCTCCTCATGCTCAGGTAAGCTAACTGACGCCCAGCTGGTCTAACACTGACATGAGAGGGGTATCAGAGGGTATCGGAGGGGTATCGGAGAGGTATCAGAGGGGTATCAGAGGGGTATCAGAGGGTATCGGAGGGGTATCGGAGGGGTATCAGAGGGGTATCGGAGGGTATCGGAGGGGTATCGGAGGGTATCGGAGGGGTATCGGAGGGGTATCAGAGGGTATCGGAGGGGTATCAGAGGGGTATCAGAGGGGTATCGGAGGGGTATCGGAGGGGTATCAGAGGGGTATCGTCTCAACTAAATCCTGGTAAGAAAGCATTTTTTTTCCTGTAAGTTGAAGCAGGGAAACGGTTGTTTAATCTGTCAGGTGTGATAACAAAATATTGCATTAATATGGTATAATTAAACCAATAAATTTAGTTTTCTTTCATGATGCTCTTTTTTTTTTATGTCTCTCATTTGATTTGGCAAGTAAATCACCACCGTAGCATCATTCATGCTCCTCATTCATGTTCCTCCATTATGCCAAAGACACCACGGGTCCATTCGGCTCAGAGCTCCAGCAACCCGGGGACAGTTTCTGATTTGTCAAAATTAAGAAAAATATAGAATAGAACAGGTTTTCATGTGTACAGGCAAAAGGTTTTACAACTGTCAGACCAGGGATATCACTTTTAAAGATATCTATTCGTATTTGAGAACTGTAATTGATATAATCCCACAACGCTTTACAGCAATATAGAACCTCTTCGAGGATATTCTTTCCAAAGAAATCTGTTGTATTGTTCCCGGAGGGAGGATGTCTCTCTCCGCCCCCCACTGAGAGGTCACAGCCGGCCTCCTCTAGCTTGCATTTGGTTTGAAATGCAGGAATACAAGTAAGTTGTGTTGAATTTACAATTGATCACTGTTCTTCTCAACAAAAGTATTCCTCTGCAGTGGCCTGACCGGTCTCATTGATGCTTTGGCAATAATTAACGTACTGTCACACACATATAGACTCAAATGCTGCCAAAGCTTCAAATTGCAATATGCAATATTCAATGTGTTCTTTGATATTGAAACATCAGTCTGAATTTAGAGGGATCATTTCACAAACTGTTTCACAAAGATTGACAGTGAAGCCTTTTCACACTAAAACCACTGCTGGCACTCGTGTGCCTATTTTGGTGACTCATTGCACAGTATCGTCTTTCAGTACAAAGACTAATGATGAATGCGGCGGTTTGTTTTGGTTAAACCGCTGCACTTATACTAAAATACTTACTGAGACACTCATGATTTATCCACTGCTGAGTAGTTCCCAAACAAATGCTCTTTCTTCGTCTCTTTGAATGACTTCAGAGTTGCTTGACAATAAGAAAATAAAATAGAAAGATGCAAATAGTAGAATGCAGATGTCCAATTGCTTGAACAGAACGGTCTACTGAATTTTTTCCAGCAGTCCTGTTTGGTAACAGTCAAAAAAAACATTGACACAATTCTCTGTAATTATTCCAGTACTTACTTGCAATGCTATTACCACCTATAAACTTTAAACGCAACACCAAGGAAACGTATGATTGGTTCATAAAAGACACCTCTGTTGGTTAGAAGAGATCTGGATCTTTTCAGTGTCTCTCATCTCGGTGGCACATGGTCCCTAAATGGCCTCAGTCCCCGGGTGACTGTTTGAGTTCTTGGCGCTGGATATTGTCTCTGTAAATTCAATAACTGCTTTGGTGTGCTTTAATCAACCACAACGCCTCCTCTGCACTGCAGTCACATGTTTAGTCCACTGGAGCTGGGGAAACTGACAGCTTGCTAGATGTGTGTGTGTGTGTGTGTGTGTGTGTGTACGTGTGGGGAGGTGGGCTCTCTTTTTCACTCTATATATATATTGTATTATATTTTTAACTTTGCCTTTATTGCCTTCCCTCTCTCTTTTATTTCATTGACCGTTGGGTTGCAGACTCGTATCCAACTGACCACTTCATTTCTTTTCCTTTTTCATTTCTTTTTTCCAATTCAAGCCAAGTTGGTTTTCTTCGTGCAACAACAACCTTTATGCTATGATCAATATCGATTAATAAAGCAAAACGGTAGGCTCCCTTTGGACAACCAGCAAGAATTCATTTAAAAGACTGCTGAATGCAGCAGAAGGTCAGAGGGAATAAAAGGAACAGCAAGACAACAAAACAACTGAGTGGTTCAGAGGAGGAAGAGAAAGGATTAAAGCTCGAACATGCACTGAAATAAACAACACAAAGGCAGCTATTTTTGTTGAATTGGTGCCTTTAATCAGCCCATGGAATCACGGCACACTTTAAGACCACAGTGAAGCACTGTCTAACTTGAGCACCAGTTCAAACTTCAGCTTCATGCTTAGAAGCTCGTGTTTTGGGGTCGTTGCTCCAGGAAACAGCTTCCATGTTGTTCGCACTGACCCAAACAAACCGAAGAAAGAGGGGTAAAGTCAAACATGTCGCTGAGCTCCTGCTACTCGCTGAGAGAAGCTTCATACCGAGAATGCTCCACGCATCTCAAGATGTCAACATTGACTTGAGCAACAATTTGGACAGATGGGAAAAGAAGGAGCAGAATGAACGTATTGATGTTGGGAAGAATTCAAGAGCATAGGGGAACAAAGTAACTCCGGGATAAGAAAGTGAATTGTGATATATTAAATGCATGCAGTCGTTCTAAAGAAGCCTCCAGTTGCTATGCCTCTACTTGCAGGTCATTATGGTACAGAAAGTAGCTCATTGGGTCTGAAAGAAGCAACTGTGGGGCAGAGAGAGCTTCACAGAGCAGCTCTACAGGCGGGTTTGCATCAGTGGATCTGGCGGAGATCAGATGTACTGTATGTGTGTCAGAGTGTGAGGGAGAGAGGCAGACTGAGAGAATGTGTTAGTAAGGCAGAGAGGGATGAAGGATTGAGGGAAGGTGGCGTAATTTGTCCTTATCGTGACATCAGTGGCAGCTGCCACGTCAGTTCTGTGTTCTTTATGACGTTTGCATGCTAAGACATCAGCGTGTACCCACTAATAAGAAATGATCCATGAACACATGAATATGCAGGCCGCGGGGTTTGAGTGGCACATTAAGTATCGTTTCACGACTTCCAAGAAGCTTTTTATTTTATTTGAAGCTACGTATTTCTGCAGGTAAAGAAATCCCCTTTAACTGCCCCATAAATAGACATTTGTGGTTGCTCTAAAGATGAATGAGCAAACCTGCGGTCCCTCAGTACATGATGAAACCTCAAAGCGTTCGAAGCAGCCGTTCACCCTAATGCCAACAGGCAATTTGGCCCATTTCAATTGCAGCAATAGCTCAGAGATTGAATTTTAATACTCATGATCTCATCTGAGCGCTGCTACAACCAGCGCCTGGCTCCATTAACTAATGCTGTAACTTGTTTTGTTGTTGATTTTGTGTGTGGGTTTTAGACGTTAGGAGGTAATTGCGGTGTCTGCATGCCACTTGTCAGAGGACTGTCATTCCCATAGATTCGCACCCACAACAACAATTTATACAGCCAATTGCACCAAAAGTGCACAATACGTCAAATGTGATTTTTAGGTTGTAGTTTTAGCTGCAAGTGACAAAAGAAGGATTGAGCTAGCTTTAACTCTCCGGTTCTTCTACGGCAGCTATCATAAACTTTTCGTATCGTTTACAATAACTCACAGCTCTTTAGAGTCCATTTCTAAGATGATTATGATTGTACTCATTTCTTGAAACATACTTACTACTTTGAGCCGAACTACTAATTAAGCATTCCACTAGTCTTTTTCGTAATCAAATCAATTAACCTAAAAAGAAAAGAACATCGTAGCTTGTCTAAGGTGCTGCAGGCCAGAAGGGATGTTGTTCTGTAAGTGTACAACTTATGTTTATCATAAGGTATTTATTCCTCTCCCACTGCTGCAGAGAGCAGGTCGGCGTGAAGTAAACCGACTGTAGTCAGCCATCTAGTTAGTGCAGCTCGAGGGGAAATAATATGAATCATGATGAGTTTTTCGCTTTTGCTATTTGAATAAATGGGGGAATCCTTGAGCACAGTGGGTAGGATGGGAAGGGGGAGAAGGGCGAATGAGTAGGAAGGAAGAGAGTTGTGAGGAAACCAGATGGGGAAGATGGGGGGGGATAGTAGAAGAAGGAAACATAAAGCACAGCGTGAGGCAAGGGGGGGGCAGACGAGGAAGAGGTGTGTGTGGGGAAATGAGGGGTTTGATAATGAGAGAAGGTGTGAAGAGAAGATCCCAATGTGGTATTTCCTTGTTCCCATGGTAACGCCAGACTGATACCCCCTCCCGTCTCTCTCAGCAGCACACATTCACATATCTTTCTGCCCCTCTCATTTTCATACCCAATGGGACAACAGTCCACACTAAAGTATGCTAAACACACACGTGTTTCACACATGCAGAACAGCACATGTGTCCTTGATAGATGGTGATAATCTCTGCATATTTTGTACAGTTGTCAGTGCAAAGCCCCACTGAGGTGTTTGAGGGGGAGACGGAGAGGGAGGATGACATACATTTGTAAATGATCAAATTTGACACACTTTTACCTAATTTACATTTGCCAGCATATGTCCTCGAAAGCACATAAGGATTTGGTGGATTGTCCCACATGGTGGGATATTTCTAACCTTGGCGCCTGCAATGACTGTTTTAAAAATGAATCTGCGTGAGACTGTGTTCAAATTGTTCACCTATTTAAGTCACCACGGACTGCGTTCCAACCGCACACTACCTTTGTATCCATGACGTTGACTTTGCGTGCGCAGGAAATGAGGTTTGAGTGTGTGACCACCTCCCCGATATACATTTTTGTCCCTTCTGATTGTTCAACGGCTGCGAGGAAAAAGGTTTAAATAATTTACTGCTTGCTTGGAGGAAATTATGATGCGTGTAAAAGCACGAGAGCTTACTCATAATGTGCAGCAGAAATCTTCAGTGGGAACTGACTGCTGGTAATAACAGAATTTAGTAATTGGGTATCTAAAAAATAAAAAATAAAATAAAAATCTATCTAAAAAAATCTAGTAGGCAGCACGCAAAACAGTGTGTGGTTTGCAGTGTGTTAGTGTGCAATTTAGAACGCAGCCATGTATGTATGCATGTTCATTATGTAATTCACTGT
The DNA here is from genome assembly GCF_964276395.1 of Gasterosteus aculeatus. Lineage (NCBI taxonomy): Eukaryota > Metazoa > Chordata > Actinopteri > Perciformes > Gasterosteidae > Gasterosteus > Gasterosteus aculeatus. The sequence goes on from NC_135698.1 coordinate 3,933,711, forward strand.
GAAAGCTCAATGCAGAGCTTAAACTCCATGAAGTAATGAGCCCCTCTGACCGGAGTGTGTGCGTATCTCCAAACCGGCAGACGTTTAGTGAATCACGCCTCGGTTCATCGTAACTACGCATATAATGTTTATTTAATCTCAGATGTCCTGCATTTTGAAGGATTTCAGGAGGAGGGTTTAGACATTGTGGCTTTCGGTCCGTTATGTGGGAACACATTTTGATTTCATTCTACAGAAACCAAGACCTTGACGTCTGTCAGGCGAGGCGTTATCCTTCAAATCCCACCAGCGCACCAAATCAAGACAGTTCATGACCACTTAAGTTATTTTGTCACACGTTATTGCACGCGAGGTTTACAATCTTTATTAATTATTATTGTTTCATGGTGGATATAGTTAAAAGTTTCACTTTGAGTTTTATGTCCAGTTGTGTTTTTCAGTCAGGTTTGAGTTGGGAAAATAAATGAGCAGGATGTAAGAAGAAGTCAGGACGGGGTTAACAATGTGGGCCACACGGAGCCAGAGATCCATCACCTCTGCAGGACAGAGGGGAGCAGATGTAATCGCGCTGATTCGGTCAGGGAGGCCGGATGGTTAATGGAGTGCGAGCGATTAGATTAGCAGAGGCTGCTGGGCAATGTAGTGTTTCTAATTGAGTTGGTAGGTTTGTGTGTGTGTGTGTGTGTGTGCGTCCATGTCTCCGACTAGTCTGCACGGCAGACATAAGGCTGCACAGGTACCCTCCCGTTGACACGCCCCTCTGCAATCATAGCAATCATGTATCAGTGCAAACAAGCAACCAGGTGTTTGTTTTTTTTGCCTCGTGTCACCAATTAGAGTAAATGGCAGCAGATGAACTGCGATGTCAAGAGATAAACACTGTTGAATGCTAATAAAACAGACAAGCAAAGTGACACAGCACCCTTATGCACAAGTGGCTACAGATGTGATGAATGGGAACAAGCTGCATAATATTCTGCTAAATATAGAGAGAGCTCGCACTGCTATTTAGAGTTAGACAACAGATGCACCACGAATGTATTGTATCTTTCCCGATGATATCTGTAGTCTCTGTCAGAACTTAATATAACATCCGAGGACACGGGTTAACTGATTAAAACAGAACCAGCAACCAGTCGGGGTCAGCAACAGAGTAACCACAGTGATTTCTATACAGATAAATAGGATTCCAACAACATTTGCATGCCCAGAGGAGAACCAGAATATTTGACTTCAAGGGAAGATCAGTGTTGGGAAGAAAGCGCTAGGTGAGGTAAAAATAAAGTAAGAAGAGAGGAAGACAAGCCAAAGTCAAATGGATTAACAAATGGTTTGAGCAAATGTAGAACAAGTGGCTGGATACTAAATCACATTTTTCAGCTCAGTCACTATGTATATATATATAGTTAGTGATCTCTCTGCTTGGTTTCTGCTTGCGTGTACTTGCTGCTTATGACTTCAGGTGATCCCCACACAGTCCAATGAGGCTCAATTATTGACGACATTGCATTCTATCTTAAGGATTGATCAAAATAACTATCCCGATGGCTTCTGCAACGGAATACCCATACGTATCGCGTTTACACTTGAATTGGTAATCAGCAGACTTCCATTTCTCTCTCTTCTGCAGCTCATTGTGTTTATGATGACTTCTTACTGCACTAGATGTAGAGAACACATCTCTTCCAGCATGAGTAACCGTTAAGTTGGGTGCATGTTCCTTTTATAATTATTAAAAGTTGTGATTCTGTTAAGTACTCTCTGTAGTTCATCTCAAATAACATTGACATTTCAAATAATTTAACACCTTATTCAAGACGCCTTAAATCTGACAGAAAATGCTTTTTGAAAAGCCTGCTGTCTCGGTCAAAGTGCTGTTTTTGCTGTGGAATTGTTTGTCACCGGCACCCTTTAAAATGCCAGCAAAAACACCTTTCACCTATGGGGGCCTCTCAGAGATGGATTGTCCGCTCATTACAGATTCTGTTTTAAATCACGATGAGTGAAGTGCAAGAAGAAACGGCCGGAGGAGAGAAAGTAGGTGAAACGAGAAGGTAAATTCTGACAGTTGAAAAGTGAACTGCAGGAAAGAATGAATACATATTTAGATATATTTATATGTAACAGAATGAGATTATCTTAGGGTAGGTATTTCAACACAGCGTGTGTGTGTGTGTGAATGTGTAACACTGCAGGAGTTCTGTAGGTCATAACGGATTAATTTTTAATTGTACTGTATTGAGCTGTATACAGTAACGATCAACACCAATTTCTTTCCTCTTCTTATAAATTGGATTCATATAAATATCCTCCGAATGATCCTCCGAAGCCGAACTGCACACCACTTCAGTTCGCGCATGCTCGCACCTTTCACGCGCTGACGCTTCTGTTACGTACTGCTGGGCCACCGGGAGGGAGCGGCTGTACTTACTCATTGAGTTAAGATCATTTTTTTCTTCTCACACAGACAAACACAAAGGTCACTGAAGATGCTACAGTTACATTATACAGTTTGTGTAATCGACCAGTGGCTCCACAGGAAGTGCCCATCCGAACATTCCTAAAGACTCTGTGAGATCAAGAACATTTTGCTTATTTCTGCAGAATAATTTGGTAACGGAGAAATGTAGCTTTAGGGGACGCACGACTCTTTCACCGCAGGTGCTTAAAGGATTTGCAGTCGTATCGCAAAGCTTCTGGTTACCTGCAGATGCTATCAAAAATCCACTGCGGTAGGTAGATAACGACGCAATGTCATTTCTTTCAACGTAATTGTGGTGCTAAAGGTCTGGGATCACCGAGGCCAAAGGATTCAGGGGATTCAAGCAAACACACTGCTGTAGGCGACGCATGGGAAGGGACTATAGAAAAAGTAGAAATGGGAGAGAAGCTGAGGTCTTTTGGTCCTAGTCGAGAGTCTATTAGGTCACTATTTCATTTTGTGTCATGCAGAAAAACTGTGCTGATGAGTTTCCAAGAAACTCGTAAGTACTCATCTCTGGTAAACACAATATTTAAAGAGTGGCTTTTGCAAAATTGTTAAATTTCTTGTTCTTTCAACAACCCAACCGGGTCTATAGGAATTTGTTTCTATGAGGCAGGTTTGTTGTTGTTTAGGTTTAATCATTTAAAAGGTACAGTACTTACTTATTTGAACCAACAAACTCATAACTGAGAAATGTCAACTGATAAAGACATACAAAGTCAGTTAAAAAGTCAAGTGAACCTTTACTTTGTTTCGTAAAGAACCTTTATACAATATACATGAATATTTGTATCTTTGTATGAAACACAATTTTGTTTACTTCCATAAAACAACCTAAACTTCTCTGTCTCTCTTCCCCTGCAGTCCTTGCTCCTCATTCGTCACGAGATGGTGGTTTCCCAGAAGAAGCTCGGCGACTTCTGTGACGCTCTGAAGCAATATCTGAAGAATGTCTCCGCTCAGAGAGACTGCTTTCAGTAAGTCTGCACACGCTCACAGCCGCCCTGCTGCTGCCGCTGGGGCAGAGCGCAGCACCATAATCCTACTCTTTTTTTAATATTTAATGTGCTCCATTTTTAGTGTCAGGGCCTTTCGGGTTTTTCTCACTTTGACTTCCATCTCAAATATGATCTCCTCTGTTCTTTGATGTTTGAACATACACCGTTTTGCTTTTTTCGGCGTAGTTCCTGATCATCCTTCCTCAATCTGAGAAAAAAAAAAAAAGTCAAGTGGTTTGGATCGGTGATTTACTAACAGCATACACAATATGTGTTAATTAAGTCTGATACACTCATAGCTTGCGTATTATAACGTTACTTTGACTAAAACTTCAGGGTGCCGTGAAACGGTTTTATATCTAAGGAGATTTCTCCAGATCCCGGACTCAATGTTCTGTGTGCATAGTCCACAGACATATTGTGCATGTACGCCCTCGGCAAGACTCTGAAGATGTGGCTCTGCTGCAACTCTTCTATTTGTGTTACAGTTTCTCCCTCCAGTTACTGCAGTCTATACTTTGGAATAAAAAGTCTGCAAGAGGGGCAGAGGAAGAAGGCTTGACTACTCCATATTCCACATTGTAGATATTTGACAATGCGAGAATAGCCTTGGACGGAAAGACACTTACTTAAATGTCCTTTAGGTTGCAAAGCCCACACATGGCTCCATGTTCAGAATCCCAAGTGTGACTCAGCGAGCATCTTCTGTCCACTCAGGATCCCCGTGCAGCCTGGACGAGCGAGAGCGCGTTTCCAGAGAACAATGGGGGGGAAAGCTAGCAGTGTTCACAATTGAAAGATGAATTGCTGCAAGAGCTGCCAAAACAGCCTCTTCTAAATATAGTCTTCACCGGGTCTTTGGACACTACAGGGATGTTTGTAATCAAGGTGCATCCTCCCCAAGCAGCACCAGACACCGATCCCGGTGGTGGTGGATGAGGATGAGACTGAGAGAATGATTAGTTGATCTAGAGCTTCATACGTTAGAAAATCTTTTTGGTTACAGGGTGCTGTTGTGCTCTAATGCTCTCACGCCTTTATCTTTAAACATCTGTTGTTAAACACCTTCTGCTGCTGTGAATTTTAGCTACTGACAGCTGATCCCAGCAGTTGTTGAAGCGTTTTCTCTCCTGTTAAGGCTGTTAAAGCATTGACCTTCATCTAATTGTCTTATTGTATTTCCGTGAAGCCGAAATCTGTAAGTATCTACAATATATTTCAATTCAATTCATTTTATTTTGTATAGCCCAAAATCGCAAATTACAAATTTGCCTCAGAGGGCTTTACAGTCCAAGAGGGAAAAAGAAAGAATAAGAAACCTTGGGGAGAACGTCAGAGGAAGGATCCCACTCCCGGGATGGACAGACTACAATGGATGCCATGTGTACAGAATGAACAATGTATAATACATGCAATTCCTATGACAGAAATGAAGTAATTGTGAGTAGTAATCCAGGCGCACGGCAGGACCACTGCAGGGGCAACCACCATCAGATAGAACCACCATCCACAGAAGCCTGTGGGGAGGGAGAGCGCAGAGACTTTAGGAGAGGGTAATGTTGGTTTACGAGTACAGTAATATGATTAATATCTAAAATAATAATGATGATGATGATGATGATGGCAGCAGGCGTCAGCAGGGCCACGGTAGGTGTCAGGACCAGGGTCCAGAAGGAACTACGATCTACGGAGACCTGCTAGGGGAGAAAGCACAAAAAACTCCCGGAAAGAAGGTGAATTAGTCATGTGCATTAATAAAACGTGGATTATTGTAGAACGAGAGCATGAGAGAGGAGCTCGGTGTGTCCTAAGAAACCCCCCGGCAGTCTAAGCCTATAGCAGCTTAACTAAGGGCTGGTCCGGGCTAACCTGAGCCAGCCCTAACTATAGGCAGAATCAAAGAGGAAAGTTTTAAGTTTTACTTTAAAAGAGCTGACCGAATCTGCCCCCCGAACTGAAAGTGGAACCTGGTTCCACAAAAGAGGAGCTTGATAACTGAAGGCTCTGGTCCCCAGCCTACTTTTTAAAACCATAGGAACAACAAGTAACCCAGCATCTATGGAGCGCAGCTGCCTTGTGTTACCAGCTCTTTAAGATAAGACGGTGCCTTACCAGCAAGTGCCTTGTAGTAGAAGTACCTTAAATTCTATTCTTGATTTAACAGTGCAGAGAAGTTAATACAAGGTATAACCAAATAAAACCAACATTCCTATTCAAAGCTAATTACTGTGTTAGCATGCATGCATGCATGCAGACAAAACCAGGATGGTGAACCTGGTAAACAGTTTACAAACCTGCTAAACCACCACCTTTTATATAGATGCCCACCTCGTTGATCGGTGAAAAGAATTGGTAATGCTACTGAATTTGAATACTATTTACTGGATCAGTAACTTTGTCATCCGTCCACTGTCAAACACCCCTTTCTGTAATTCCAAAAACCTTCAAGGAAGTTCAAGGTCGGGTTACTAACAGACAGAAAGCAGTAAGTAACACCTGCTTCTCTCCTGGGGGGTTAAACAGCAGTGAGTGATTCGGCTGTGTTCAGTAAATAGCAAGAGGCCTTCAGTTGACACGCTAACGTTATTCTGGGGATGCTGTTTGCTTTCAGTTGCGTCTTTTTCACTTGCTTTTTGCTACTTACTTGGTTGATTGCTAAATGCGGTGGCACCACGGTGCCTAAAGGCGAGGGAAATAAATAATTGTGTCGCCGTGTACATTTCCTTTTTGTTAATGCACAAACAAGCTGTTTTGTACATAGTTTATTTGGCCTCTGCCTTTAGGATCATTATCTTTTTGGTTGAATTTCCGATTACATGCACAAGCCCATCATCCCATCCTCCAGCGGAGCTCACACAGCTCCAGTTGTTTCTAGTCGTTTTCACGGGTCGGTGGGCAGCCTGCCCCTCCAGCGCCCTCCTCAGGTTCAGAGAGGAACTCCCTTTTAGACGAGGGTATTTCTGTTTGGCATGTTACTGCTCGTAGTCATCTGTACACTGCGCCGGTTTGTCCGTTTGGATCATTTAGATATTTCTGCAATTTAGTGCAATTTTTGCTGCTAGCACAATGAAAACCACAATATAAAGTGTGTTTGTTTAAAGCGGTACCCTGAGCATCCATTTACGTGATTCAGCTGCTCCAATTGCTCTCGCTGTGGTGTCGAATGAAAATGAAATCCCACCACGTTCATGCGGCATCTGCTTCCACTGGCAGCGGATGAGAGGCCTTTTAGATTTGGCACAAACTCGGCACATTGCCGTACAATGATTAATCTGGTTTTAGTAGTCCACAGCAATCTTGTAACAAATATTTTAAGACAGATGTTAAGGCTTTAAAAATTTAAAAGAGACGACAGTTCTGAGAGAATCAGACACACGCAGGACGGTCAGCGGCACCGACCGTTATATGGAGATATTTATTCGGTTCAGAACTAATAAATATCTATATTTCTAATACGAGTAGACGGAATAAAGCATTGTGATTGGTTTAGAGTTAGTGAAGGTGTGTAGTGCATTGAGCCATAATGTACTGTACACCTGTTTACATTTAGCTGAGTGTTCCATGTGCGCACTCAACATAAGTAGCTTCTGCGCGACCGTTAAGTGTCATTTCAAGCTTAGCAAACATGTTTCGTGTAAACTTTCATATTTCAGTAGAGGTGGACGTCATGAGCAATGTGAATGAATGAGCAGGTCTGGCAAGGGGACCTGGGATGTTTTCAGACGATGCACGAATTCATGTCAATCTCCAAGCTAATCATCAACAAGCTTTTGATGCTAAGCTAACACACGTGATGTTGCCTGTTTGTCTGTTCACAGCAACAGCCACACGAACGGGGTCTGTTTTCTCTAGACTACTGAAATGCGATACACAACATTCGGTGCCTACAACTATTATGTGCTGAAAGGCAACTAACTGTTTTTTATTTAGTCGCTGGCAACCATATTATAAAAGCAAAGCAATAAGGTACTCGAGGCGGTACTTTATGGTCCATAATGTTACAGCGCAGGGCCGGCAAAGCCTTGAACACTACATTATTGATGATACAGTACTGCCTCGAGTACCTTATTGCTTAAGTAAAGAATGGATGAAGTGACAATAGGTAATGTGAAAAGGGACCATCGTAAAGACAACCGGTGGAAAGGCGAGATGGCGCCCTTGTTCATTACGGCGAAATGTGTTTTCTAAAGTGCCTCGTGGAAGTGACCATTAACAGCAAGCCTCCCCCATCCGCAGATTATTATAGCCTCATCTTTAAAAATGGGATGCAATCTTCGAGCCCCCATCATTGTGTCAAGTGCTGCGGCATCAATATTGTGCATTCACCATCGTTTTCCCCCTAAACCCAAACTGTTATTGTTTGTGTGTGTTTTCATTTCAATGATATGTCTTTTCTGTGCGCCTACCATGACGTATGTGTCCCCATATCCTCAACATCCTCCACCTTGCTTCTCTTATATGCACCTTCTCCACCTTTCTCTTCTTTGGTGTTGAGCCTATCCTCCCCCCACCACCCACCTACGGTATGCCTGCACCTCTTCCCCCTCCTCCCTTGATCTACTTACCATTCTGTCATAATCTGACTTCTCCAACCGTAACCTTGCTGACTATCACCCACTCATTGCCATTCTCCTCTGTCTCCGCTCCAGTGTGACTGCGGTGCGCCTGCCGGACGGTTTATCCTTTGTCGTCTATGAGTTCTGGGAAGGAGAGGAGGAGTGGAAGAGGTGAGTTTTTTCGAGCCCTCGCTTATGCCCGTCACTCACGGCAGTGTTGAGAGATTTTTGAATTGCTGCAACCTGTGAAACAAAGCAAAGAAACGTTAAAGTAGAAGTCTTGCTGTGCTACTTCAAATGGGATAAAACCGGCAGAACGACACATCTGTAAATGTTGAGAATGTTGGCCCGTTGCTGCAAGACGTTTCATTCCTAAGGCACCTTGAAAGTATTAAAAGCCATTGACGAGTGTGGACAATTATTCTTTCTCAAAATGCTTGCTAGTCAGCACTCTGGCTCCTCGAGGAGTCTTTCTCCAGCTGAGCGTGCCATTTCTTCCTGTCATTGTTTTTATTGATTGGCAATGGCCAAATAAAGAGAGCACAGTTTTCTTCCATTACTTTCATGTGCTTGTTGGGAAAACTCCCCCCCGCCTCACTTAATTAGCATCCTTCAGCCCTTCACTCACTCCAAAGTTGCTGAGGCACTTGAGTTGCGTCAGATCAACATGATTTGAGTAATGGTGGTGGGCTTGAGGAGAAGCTGCTGACGTAGCTTCTGCTCCACTGCTCCAAGCATCCAACTGTCATAAATATTTCAACTCCTACAGTAAAAGCCGGAGGGCCGTGCCGAGCAGTTTAAAGCCAGGTGGGCAATGACGCGTGGCTCTGCAGATGCGTTTGCTCGTAGACATACGCGTTGTGTGAGCAACTATGTGTGTGTGTGTGTGTGTGTGTGCGCTCTCTCACCCTCCCTTCTAATTCTAGGCACCTCCAGTCGGCCCCCAACAAAGCCTTTCAGCATGTGAAGGTGGATACACTGTGCCAGCCGGAGGCAATGTCCTCAGTAGCCGTGCCAGGTCAGTTGAGAAATACTACAGAAGAACTTTTGCTAATAGTCAAAGGAGCTGTCTGGCGATTTTAAACGTTGGGTTCAGTCCACTGGTCATGGGCCTGGTCGAGCCTGTGAGAGAAGTTTGAGACATTCATAAAACACACGGGCATTTGCCAGTTGCATTGTGAGGGCGTCAGTCTTGGAATCGGTGTATTTTAGAGAGGGATCCTCTCCAGGGAGTCGCGTTCTGAGGCCCGTCGCGAACTCACAACTGGACTCTGGGAGCAGTCAAGTTACACGCTGCATCTCAGGTAGCTGCCAACAGCGCAGCGAGAGCGGACGTGGTTCATTGCACCACTCACTCAAACAAAAGGATTTGTTTTCACGCTCAGGTGATATGTCGTTATTGTATATGCACATACTGGGCAACAATAATTAAACTGCATAGTATTACAGTTACAAGTAGATGGCAGTAAAACGCACAATTACCCTCAGAGGGGCTAATATATCAACTCAAATAGAATTGCCTGCTTTCGACGTGCTTTAAATGAGGCACAGCTTGATATCATTTTGAATGGTTTCCGTCTGATAAAAAGGGTTGGGGAATAGCACATTCATAATAATCAGTGATAGGAGGATATAATATTCAGAATCCACGTTAGTCCCACTGTTATCGCTCCCATCAGAAGGAATATTTTTGTTTGTATTAAGAAAAAAAAGCATCCGTGGATTCTGCTATTGTGTGAATAATATTCAGCCTGATTCCATGTGTTATACTAGTGTACTAGATGTGAGTACATTCTCAATTGGCTCCTTTCTTTTACTGAGCATAAATTGTTTACTTTGTAAAATATCAAAGAGAATATTGCTACCAGAGACCAAGACTTAGTGACTAAGACTGTTTCTTTAAAATAGACGAAAACAATCCAAACCACCAGCTATTCAAGATAAGAAATATATAGAAGATGTTGTTCTTGATAAATTACTTTATTTATTTATTTACTTTATTATTACAGTGCATTATCACCTTTAAGGTTAGAGGTTATCCATTAACAAGCTCAGCACAGAATGTAAAACAATTATCATAAAATAGAATGTAAGTTAGTAATGAATAGAAAAAAAGAAAAGAATTTAAAAACATCAAATTACACAAAATAGCTGAATGACATTCTTCTCATAAGCCTGGGAAAGTGTTCAGCCAATTCGACTTGGTGCTTCTCAACGATGAAAGCCGCCTGGCACCAGCTGGCCTGCGTCCACGCTGTGGCGGATGCGACGCCGGTGACTTGAGGCGGATGCTTGCACTTTCTCTCCTAGTCCAACTAATCTTTTCCTCCGTCTCGCCTCTCAAAGATTCAAAGATTTTTATTGTCAGTTACACACGCTCTGTGTATTGAAAATCTTGTGCTTGCCTTTTCTGGAAAGCCGACCAATTTTTAAATAAAAATAAAAATACACTATTTACATAAATGTACATGAATTTAAAATAAAAATGCGGTAAGGATAAGCCAGACATGAGGTAAGGAGGCAAAACTGAGCAGGTTGTAAAAGAAAAACTCAAATTAAATGAAATGCGTGCAATACAAATTAATAGTACAGTAACAGTAAGTGAATCCCAACAAGCTAAAGTGCAGACCAGTGAGTTAGGTTATAGAGTCCTCTCAGCTGTCGATGGCTCTAATGGCAGTGGGGGAAAAAAAGAGTTTTTTAGTCTGGTGGTCCTGCATTTGGCACTTCTGTACCTCCTGCCTGAGGGTAGAAGCTTGAACAGTCCATGTTGGGGGTGGGTGGGGTCTTTGAGCATGGAGGCAGCTCTCCTGTGAACCCTGCGGTGGTAGATGCTCTGCAGAGAGCATCTACATCTCGTCGACTTATTTCTGTTTTATGCCTCATTGCCAAATTCCTCCTCATCTCTTTTCAATCGGCTTCCTCTCCTCCCCCCTCTCTCTCTCTCTCTCTCCCCCTCTAGCCGCCTGGTGCAGTGTGAACAGGGACTGAGCATGAAGATATCCAACGCCACGACTCCAGGACACGCGTTCCTCATCTCCTAACAAGCCCTCTGACCCTAAACCCCCACCCCCCTCCCGTGCATTTCACCCCCAACCCCCACCCCTCTCCACCCTTTCACCCCTCAACTCTTTTTGTAAGTACATGTTTACACAGTGCAAATGAATGGTGTCAACTGCAGTGAAAATTGAACAAACAGTGCATTCTACAGTGTGAGGTTCCTAATTTCGCCGGCTCGAGAAATTGGATTGTGTAACGTTCATGTTTCAAGTAGCTTTGAGCCACTGTAAAGTGGAGTTTGTCATGTAGCAAGGACCCTGGCGTTGAGTTGTTCGTGTAGCAGTAGCTGTTTTTGAGTAGAGCATTTTGGAAAGTGGCTTCTTTTCTCCACCCCTGTTCGAGGTGACCGCAGGTAGCACATCTAGTCAGCTGCTCATTCCACATTTCCTCCCACGCACTGTTTTCCAATGATGACATATTTTGTAGGTTATCCAACGCGTCTGACGTTATTCTCACATCAGCCCTTCTGCACTAAATGAGGACCACACACCTCAATGGCTCCCGACCTCAGGAAAACGAACCGCTCGATTTAGCTTGAAGGCTAGCAGCTAGCTAGGCAGTTAGCTCACCTTCTCTAAGTCTCTACGTACAAAATTGGTAGTTTATAATTGCCTCTGCACAGTAGTATCGCAAACCTACTTTGCCCAATAACGTTCATTCATACAACATCCATGAACATAATTCTCCAATGGCACCATCGTTACATTCTGCCTGTAGTCTGAATTTAAGACAACCCCCTATTTTGTAAAACCCTGTTTTGGGGTTTTTCATTTTAAACCGAATCACTTTTGACCCGCTTATAAAGAGAACCGGGGTTACGGTCATAACTTTAGATTTGAAATGCTTGCTGAACAATTTGAGCTTGTTCACGACAACTAGGCTACGTTTATGTACAATGGCTGATGTGGGAATAATGCTAATTCTAACCGTGTGTAAATACAGCACATGTGTTTAATGAGCAACGGAACACTGAACCCAAATCTCTGTGAATCCACGTATCACCATTCAATCACTTAGTTATGAAAAGAAGTCTTGACAAATATTTAGGTGTATGGATGATTCTGATTGACATACATAAATATCGACATAGTTAGCTATTTGTATTTCTTCATGTAGCTTCTATTTCATGAAACCGTAACGTTGACCCTCTCAGCAGGGTGATGGAGGAGAGTGAGATGACTTAGACAAGAGTCTGCTGCTACCTTGAGACAGAAGGGACTAAGTGGAGTTGTATATTAGCAGCACCTCACTGTTCTACCATGCAGCTAAGGTTTGCTTTATTTCTGCCTTCTGTTTGTGTATTTCGTGTCCGAATTGGCGGTGTAAATCTAGTGGAGATTGTATGTATGACAATGTTGTTCTATTATAATTCTATTTGTATTTATTGACAACTTTTAGTGCTCTGGTGCAAAGTCCTCCTTAGCGAGGTGGCAGTAGCTGTCTAGACGCTGTGGCTTCTCGTAATGGTTGTTTTGAATCTGATGCGTTCCATCAGACACTTAAACCCATCTGAATGACATGAATATGAAGCCTTAAACATCACAACATGTTAGAGTAACTTTTAAGGGTTTATAAAAGGTAACTTTTTTGTGTTGGTGTGACGTAAAAGCCCACTAGCGGTCTTAAATCGTGGACCTCTTGGCATCAGATTACGCATCACTAGTTTTAGCGGTGCATTGGTGTGTTACTGATACAAAGAGTTTCTCCATCGCATTCTACGTCTGTACATGAAACGTTTTCAGTTTACAACATATCACTGGAAAAATGACTTCACGTCGCTCAGCGTACTGTAGCTGATAGATCTGAACTGCTAGAACTACAACTGCCTCAGCATCGATAACTAACACACAATGCCGCCACCGTCACCCCCGACGATAGGACACAAAGTGTCTCAACCACCACGGTGGTAATGAGGGTCATAACAGAAACACGCGGAGCAGCATGACCAGACGCTCGATGGGTCTCCTTGGCCGTCTGAAAATTGAAATATTGTTCAACTTTGGCAGTAATTTGGCTCCCAGTATAACACACTTGCTGTGTGTTAATCCATGACTCCTGTGCATACTTCTCACATTGGCAGAAAAACACAAAAAAAAAATGCTGATTGAGCAGCATTTCTTGCCTTCAGTCCAAAGCACTGTAACCAAAGCAAGACGGTTTAAATTTTGGACACATTTTCCTTTTTTGGCCATTGACCCAAGCCTGTGTCTGTTGACTTGGGATTGTTTCTGTTCTCTAATCACCAATCTCACCTAGAACCACCCACTCACCCTGGGATGACCCTACGGTGGAATTCAAGTCCAAATACCCAGGACTGAATCCACCCGACGCCTCACTTTACCTCACCCACACAAGCTCCACGATGAACCCACCACTGTAATACAGTACAATCAAACTCTCACTCAGAAAGCACAATGTAGAAGTGAGTGAACATTGTGAATGAAGATACTGCATATTAGAGCTTATTGAGTATGATGAGAGTATTTAAAAGATACATAGCGTTCCTGTTTTATCTGGTTAAAGGTGTGTTGATGAATCACTCTGCTCAGAATGCTCTATTGTTTCAAAAGGTGCCGTCTTGCCATCCAGCTGCACTGATACCAATATTGATCGTGCGCCGCGCTGGGCTGCATTTAGCAGGGCAGGACTGTGTGGAATGTGGAAGTGTTGAATGTTATTATCTATACTGTAACGGAGCTTCGGCACTAGGCTGGTAGAACAGGCATGCAAAATACGTTGCGGCTTTATCTGTGAAACGTGTCTACTAATCTCTCGGTGTCTGTGTTGAAGGTGCCCTGTGGAGCTTTCTGACCACTATTAGCGCTTTAGCGCGGTGTTGTTTGTATGATGTAGGCAACAGGATTCGCATTTCATCGTATAAACGGCATCAGCAAGCGAAATGTCTTTGTGAATGTTTTACGAGGAGAAAAATGCATTCGACTCCAAACATCTCGAGGAATCGCACGATTGTGACACGGCAAAAAGACTCAAGATTTAACAATTTGTACATCCAATAGCTGAACCAGGTTGATGACCAACATCAAGAGTGATGTGATGGGAAAACAGGAGATAAACCTGCAGCTAAACCTCTTCTAGTCCAACAAACACTGGGCGCTTTAATGCTAAACGTCATCTTTCCCCCCGTCTACACGCATCCTTATGCAGATGGCAGCGGTTAGCGTGCGATAACGCGGCCTCGTCCCCGGCGGCGGCGTCACCTCGTCCTCCACTATTGGTCCACGGTTGGTGCAGAATGCAGCAGCAGAACCCGTATCTCCCTTGACGGCTCCCTTGAGAGTTCGGTTTACGAAGTTCCTTCCAAAGTCTTCTGTGGCTCCAGCTCGGTTTAAATTTGTGATCTTTTAAACACTTTAAATCCGCACCACAGCACACTCCGATTTAACGGTTGTTTTTGTTTTTCTTCCTTTTTGGCTCTTGCTTGGCTCTGATTTACAGGCTAAACATATTTTGGATGTTTTCCACTCACATTCATTGCCGATTACACAACACCACATTCTCTCGTTTAAAGATCAGGGTGCTAATTACTGTTCCTTTAATCCCTTTAAACCACGTCAGCAGTAGATTTGGATTAAATCTCAGATTCATACAGTAAATGGCAATTTCAGTTTCTGAGGACGCAGCGTTTTAGAGATTTAAGAGACTGCGTATTTCTAACAGGTTTAAACCCCGTCCTGAACCTTAAACTGCAGCTAAGCGATCCACAAAGATACACTCTGAATGTGCATAGAACTTTGGTTTGTTTACACAAAAGCTCCACGGTGCACCTTTACTCTTTCACCTCTTAAAAAGAATACGTAAAAACCACTTGCACACCCGTGCCAAGTCCTTGTTTGTGTTCCAGAAGGAGCTGCTGTATTATGAATAAAACCATGAAGCCATATTGCATGGATTGATGTGTACATGTCAGTGACTTACTATACTGATAGCCATAGTTTTAAAGTATTCGAGTGCTCAGCTGAATGCAGCCCACACGCTCCAATCGGTGGGGGGGTGGGGGGGGGGGTCTTTCCTCCGCTTTGTGCCCGGGTCTATGAGGTGGATAGCGGGTGACCCGTCAGAAATGCCAATACTGTTCCCTATTGATACATTCCTGAATGTCCTTCAGACTGTGCAACCCGTTCTTTTTCTATCCTGCCGCTGCCCCAGTGCAACCTGTGCTTCGTCATACAATGGGAGAGTTATGCTGTTGAGACGTAGCGAAACAAGCCTTGGTTGAACGCTCCCTTGCGCCATGAACAGATGAAACGGCAGAGGAGGTGCGCGGCGGTCCTGGCTTCCTGTAAGAAGGAGCAGCCCTCCGTAGCCGCAGGGAAGCCGGTGAACAGGAAGTTACCTCACAATACCAAGCCAATCAAGAATTTGACGAGCCGATCGAGGCCATAACTCTTCCCTTCTGCGGCTGTGTTCTGTTTCTATCCTTCGACCGAGTGCATGTCAACTGAATGTCCAGTAGCTTCTTTGCTGTAGTATTAGGGCCATGCTACTCTTCAATGGGTTTTGTGCATTTCTTACCTTCTTTCTTTTCTAGTATTCCTATGAAGGAGACAAGAGACTAAAATCAACTATATGATATATATATCTATATCTATATCTATATATACAGATATAGATATATATATATATGACTAGAAGAATGTCATTTAAGAATGAACGTTCACTTTTATGGCAATGTTTAATGAAATATTAATTCTCAATGTGTGTTTCAGTACAACTGCTTTCTCTTAAGTGTAGAGACTTAACGCAGGGATGCAAGTATTATATTTGGTCTTTAAAAGAATATCTTGTTGAAATTCTAGATGATGTAGAGTGATGCAATTCAATAAAACTATCAAACTAAAGCTAACGACTGGGTGATCCACATTGTTTCACACTGAAAGCATCTGGCAGCTCTGTGATTACATTTTACGGTTTCTGTTCTCAAACTCAAAATGACTCATCCTGCAGGGCAATCCTCTGCTTTTGATTCTCTGGTGTGTCAAGTCGTGCAGATTCATGCAGGATCGCCAGAAACTCCCAAGAGGAAACAAAACGGGAAACAACGGCGACACCACGCGGCTAATGATCAGGTGTATTTAGGAGAATAACACTCATCGTGCAAGTAGACATATATTGTCAGAGAAATGTAAATAGTATCATAATGGTGGTGAGACACATTCAATGTACAGATTCAATCTGTTATTAATTACAGGTCATTTAGCTGACGCTTTCATCCAAAGCGACTTACATTGTATTTTTAACCCCTATTAATAATTCTGACGCTTTGTTTTTGAACACTATTTTTACAATCTGCCTTCCCCGGTTCCTGTAAAAATCAATTAACCGACAGATGCACATTACACAAAGGTTTCATATAAAAATCGTTTTATTCAATTATTAATTCTTCTTCTTAACCTTTGGAATGACTACTTGGATATTTGATTTTAACGAGTCGGCGTACGAAGCTCCGTCTCTGTGTTCTACAGTAAATACCAGCAGCCCTTTGACATTTTCCCAGTCAGGCCTCCTTCAGCTCATATTCTAGGGGGAACTGGCTTAGGGCTCACATAATAATAGTTTTCATTTAATATCGGCACAACGTTCCGGTCGGTTTAACGTTATTTAACTATTTATAATTAAACATTGTGCCCACTGTTGAAGTGGAATACATTCTTCAAGAAACACAACATAAAAAACAGATGTGTCCTTCGCGACCAGCCCACCATCAGTTGGAGCTCCTTATCTTACCCACATGCTCTAATGCTGGTACGCAAAATGAATGTGATGGTCGATCAATAAACAACATAAACAAACTGCAGAAATACCTGAGGATTTCAATCAGATCATCTCAGTATGGCGAGAGGAAGACGGAGCTCCTGGTCACCTGCGCCTGGGAACAATGAACCCAGATGAAGGCGCCGTACCTTGAGGCTGAAGGAGGGGGGAGGGGGGTTTACTGGGTTTAAGTGGTATTAGTGGTGGTTGTAAAGGCCATCAGGGGGACGCGTCCGTTTTCCAAGTACTCTGCGACCATGAATCACTGCGCCCTCTCTGGGGGAGAGCAAAGGAGGTGGTGATCTGGTCTTCATGTAAACCCCTGGATCCGTGCGGGAGGGGGAACGCTCAGATCTTCCCGAGGACCTGCATGACGGCGATAGTGGTGCTCTGGCCGAAGATGAAAGCTCCACAGAGCAGGGTCACCACCCCCCACACAGTGAGGATGACTCTGGAGACGAGCAGGTACAAGTGAATAAGACAAATGATTACATTACATTACACATGAAGCAAACGTTGTAAACATCTTTCAGATCGTTCAGTTTTGGTGTGAGAGCACAAACGTGCAACCATGTGGAGATAGAAATCACATAAGATAAATAACCTGAAGCTATTAAGTTCATTTAATACAAGAACAATGTATAGACCTGCTCTTGAGATGACTTCTGTTGTGATCTGGCGTCAAATAGGAAATAAAACCAAATGAACTTGACCTTCAAGGGGGCGGAGGTGCCGTTCAGGGTGGGGCTTCACCTCCTTTCATGTGGTTGACGGTGATTGACACATTGACAAAGTATGCAGTGGTACAGATGGACCGGCGGACATCACCATCTCACCACATGTCCCCATGCCAGAGGTGTCACCCAGAGCGCACCGATTAAACGCCAACTCAGGTGCCTCTTGTTCCACTACCTCCCTTCTTTGTGTCTTAATAAATCATTCTCTGTCTCATCACCCAGACAATTCTAATACGGTACCATTTCAATTATTGAGGTTTGCTCCCACCTGGTTTTACATGACACCGGCTCCGACTGCATGGCGAACATCAAACAGAGTCCTGTCCAAACACATCGCAGGGCATCAAGGCTGAGGCGGTGCAACAGGTTGAGGAGAACATGTGTATCCAGAGTGCTACCTGGGAAGATGAAGATGAAAAAGGCGCTGATCCCCCCGATGACGCTGATGACCTTGCTGATGTCCGGCACGTACGTGGCGATGAGCAGCGTCGCTGTTATCCACATGACTGTCAGCACGTAGCGGCTGCGACTCTCAAACTCTGATGTCGCCGCGCCGTCCCGCCGCCGCCGCCAGCCTAGCAAGGGGTCCTGGATCACTGATCTGGTGCGAGGGAGCGTGTGTGTTTTTGGAATCGTGCAGCTAAAATACTGTCCTCTGTAAACATTGTAACCCAGGCAGAGAAGTCCAGGAGATGAGCAGTGACGTAGGTCACCGTGTTTGACCGTATTCACTTTAAATACAAGCTTCTCACCTGCCCAGCAGCAGGATGATGGGATAGATGGTGATGATGGAGATTCCAAACAGCAGCCTGGCGATGAGCATCAGAATGTCGTCGCCGGTGTACGACATCAGAATGTCGGCCTTCACGTCCTTTCCAAATGTCAGGTACCCATAAGCCCCTGCAGCGGAGAAAGGCGGAGCCTCGATACCAACACAAGCCTGCCAACGTTCTCCCAATGACGATGCTAACATGTCGATGTATACGTCCACTATCTTGGTTTAGCATGCCAACATCTCCATTTAGCTCTGAATCCAACGAACCAATAAAGACGCTAGAGAGATAGCTTATCTGACCTGTGAGGGAATAGATGACGAGACAAAAGATCATGGAGACCACAGAGATGAAGACCCAGTGAGAGAGACGCTGGTTCTCCATGCTGCTGTAGATGGTGATGGACGCCTCATGGCACTGGAACACACACACACACAAACGAGGCGATTAAAGGCCATTTCCATCGTTGTTGTGTTTGGTTGGAGTTAAGCTCTAGGAATAATATAAATATAAAATATGAATGCAGAATCTGCAGGCAGTGGGACAAGATTTGGGTTTTAGGTCGCAGTGTAGGCGGATAAGTTGGACATACAAAAAGAAGAAATACATTTTCCGCACATGATTCTTCGACATAACATTGTCGGGAGCTAAGGTTTACAATTTGTACAAGTCCAAAATAAACAATGTAGGAACTAAATTAAAACAATTTGGAATGACCAACTTAAATAGATACTTATTGCGACTAATTCCCGTCATGCTGCTCATGGTAACCATGGCGATCACGGTCCTGCTCATAATGGAGCTCAAATTAAAAGAGCTTGCACTGACTCGCATTATGATGCTCTATTAAGAAATTGTGTTGGACGCATTATGTGTTCAAAGATTTTATGAGAGATTTGAACAAATCCCGATGTTTGACGGAGATGTTTCAAGAGCAAAAAATTCTGAACCGTTAAACGCCCTAAAATTACGTCTTTATTAAAATAGTTTCAAAACTACTGTGTTTTTTATTTCATTCATAGCAAACATTTCATCCACATTGGAAATGTATTTGAAAATCATTTGAATTGTGTGAATGAAAATAACGCAAGACGTCCACTGCACTCTCGTGTCTCACTGGAGCAAATTGTACTGTGGCCATTGACCTGGACATGAGGAGGAAGTCTCGGTCCCGGTACCTCCTTACCCCCCCGAGGCTAAATCGACAGGTAGTCAATGGGTTCTGGGATTTGGTTGGATTGGATGGATTGGATGAACTCCTGAGACTAGATACAGCTGCGCAGAGGGATAAAAAAAAGACTGGCTCTCGGTCCAACAGGGTTTTCTCATCTGTTTGGAGCTCACGGTTCAGGGTGAGGATCCAAAAGTCTTACCATCCACGATCTTTCTGTCGGCGTATGATGAACTGAGATAAAATAGGGAATTAAAGGGAGGCTCCGGGCTCTGAGCGGCGCAACGGGGTAAGTTTAACAATCACAGAGGTCACGATGGAGAGTCTTGTCCCCACTTGATCCCAGCTGCCATCGCCAGGCTTTATATCCTGCTTCCACTGTCCTGCTTCTCCTCCCCCCACTCATCTCAGGATCCCATCAGCTCCCTTTTCAACCCTTTGCAATGCAATTACTCACCCTGAGGAAGCATGTCTCTGTGTGACGGGACATGCAGCAATCCCTTTGTGTTTTCTCCTCCTTTTATTAGATACTTGCAGTATCCATCAGGGGTTACCGTGGTAACTTGGGACATCGGTCCGTCTCGCTTTAGATTGACAGAACGGTGGCTTATGGCGTATCCTACCACTCTATCAAATCTAAAAAGCTGGGCGCTGAGGCCCCAGCCTGCTGACCTTTACTACACTTTAACACAAAATCCAGTGACCCGAAAAACTCAATGTCTCTTCAATATCTGCCATTTGTCCAGCTCCTCTCTCTCAAACGTCTGCCGTAAGCCAGCGCAAATATAATTATGTTGGCGCTGCTGCAGGCACTGAAACATTACATTAAAATAGAAAGAAACAGCAGGGCATCTTTCTAGAATCAGATTCTGTGTAACTGTAGAATAAGCAAAAGGCCTTTTGAGTCAACACGTCTCAATGCATGGAAGCCTGAATCCTATCGGTCATATAATGGCAAAATGAGAATATCCCCAAATACTGACATATTATCTCAAAATAATGAATTCAAATTCAAAACAGTAAGTAAACTTTTGTAAGTCATTTAGCCGGTACCCATCTTTAGTTTAGCATTAGGACTGGAGCGCAGCAGCTATCCTCAAGTAGCAACGGGAGCGTTTGTAAAGCTCACCGGCTTATTTCTAGTTTGTTTACTCGTTGGAGCTTCACTGTGCTCGTTTGTTTCTCGGCCATAAGCTGTAGCTACTTTGCAACTTAACAACAAACAAGGTTGTTGAATGATGTTTGTCAGAAGAATTATGCTTTTGTTTCTATACAGGAGCACATTTTGGTGTATTTGCCAACAGGTCAGTTCTAACAGACTGCCCCGTAATACTGCACATGCCCCACTAAACAATAAAACGTGTTTTCTGTCATTTGTTTGAAACACATCTTTAAAGTCAAATAGTTATAGAGATTAAATGACTTTGCTGGAGTCACTTGCATGAATTTGCAGGCATGAAAACGGGTCAAGGGTGAAAAAGGTGAGAAGGATATTACCCCTCTAGGGCAGGGGTTTTCAACTGGTTTTGTCCCAGAGATTTTACCGACTCGGTTGTTTGAATCTCGTTCAGTAAAATGAACGAATCTTTCTTCGAGTCATTCGTTGACGGGGGGGGGGAGATATTACCGACCATTTTACCGACTCGGTTCTTTGAATCTCTTTCAGTAAAATGAACGAATCTTTCTTCGAGGCGGTAGCGTTAGCTAATCATTTTCCACCGGAGCTTTAGCTAGCTGGCCAACGTCGCGTTCTCTCCTGCTGTGTTAAATGGCTCAATTCATCAAGCTGTAGCTAACGTTAGCTAAGTCTATGTCAACAAAGCTCCTGGGTAACTTAACTTAGATAGGCCAGAAAATATTAAAACCATCACTCACCCTGTTCGCAATTCACTGAATCTCGCGCTCCCTTCTGACACGCGCACCTGTTCGCAGTTCACTGAATATGAATACCCCCCCCCGCCAAAAAAAAAACTCATCGAATCTACACGATTCACATAGGTCACCTATTTTGGTTTCAAAACGGCAAATTTCGCCGAAAGGTGAGGGATGTTCATGCCTGTATTTGAGTTTTTGCAGTCTTCTATCAAACCTTAGCAAACTATCCACACACAGACGCACACTCAGTGGTCTCGAGCCTGACAGCCGCATGTTGTTGTTAACCAGGTCTATAAGGACTTACATGACTACATTTCAAATGCGATCAACTCACCTGGAAACCGAAGCAGATGGTCGGTATGACGCTGAACATGGAGGACCAGGAGCTGATCCTACACACATGATGACAGGATGAGAGACAACAGTCTTTTTTTTTCTGGAGTTCATAAATTCCACAAGATGACGGAGAGACGAGCCGTCCATTCATAATGCCGTGGCATTTAGAAAAACTTCACCACAGAGTTCATCCCTCGATCACGGACGCGCGTAGCTGACAACCGCAGCCAACTCCTGTCATATGCCCGAGTATATCCAGTACCAGTTTTACACACTAACTTCTGTTAGTGCGTCCTGTTCCTTTTCAATCTCCTCCATCAATCTTCCCTCAACCCCTACTCTCCTCATCCAAACTGCACATTATAGTGTTACGCAAATAAAAGTAGGACGCGGGGGCTGTAAGTATCAATTTGCATGCAGCGGTCTGTTAAGTTTCGCCATTTCCTGGTATTCCCAGTACCACAAAGTCTCAGAGCTTTGTTCACTCGGTGCAACCACCCACCGACGCACACACAAACACACACAGGCGGCATGCTTCTACTGAAAATTATTCTCGTCTGGCCCCTATCGTTATATGGGGTGGGGGGGGGGCGTACCAATATAGCCAAGATACAAAAAAAAAACTATACCTTGTTCTTTTATTAAACAACGTAAATAGCCGTGTGTCGGTGTGTGTGTGCAAACACGTCGAGTCCCGGCTGATGAAGACTAGACTGATTCTGACCGGGAGAGAAACCGGATAGTTCCGAGTCCTGAATACCATCATTGGTCTCCACACGCACAAACACATACATACCCACTGGTGTAGAGAGGCGAGATGTGAACCACAACAGAAGGCGTGGTGTGGTATTTGATGATGATGGCAATGGTCAGGTAGGTGGCAGCCAGAGTGCCAAGACCACTGTGAGAGGGGACAAAGACCAAGTAGACAGGAATCAGACAAACAGCGAGACACTTGCTCAAAGTGCAACGGCTGGGTGCATGGGTGGAGGGCTGGAAACCAACCCTCACTGGGTCAGTACTTTCAGGGAGGCTTGCCATTTATCTATAGGCACCATTGCGTACATGGCACATGTGCTGATATACACAATGACAGACACTGGGACAACAAGCAGTGATGTCTCGGTGGACAGCCTGGAGTCCACCTCCACGTCACTGCAGCGAGGTGGGTAGTTAAAGCACAGGAAAGATCGAACAAATGCCAACATTTCAATATGAGCATCCGTGCACAAGTCAGCTGGATCGGTGGCTGATTATTCGGAAATAGGAGGTCAGCCATTGTACTTTTGTCCATCCTGTTGCTCTCCCTCGTGCTTCTTGGTTTTTAATACTGTTAAGAGGGCTTCTTTTCGGGTAACAATGGGAGGATTCCTGGGACAGAGGATGTCGTACGTGTACAGACTGTAAATCCCTCGGAGGCAAACTTGGAGTTTCTGAACCATTTGGCTTCTCATAGCTTTTCAGGTGGTGGACTCAATGTTGACCCGCCTGTTAGATTAGTAGATGTTTAGTATATAATTAGACATTTAGAAATGTAGGTGGCACTGGAGAAGAGCGTTTAAAATATACGTAAGTAATATATGCATCATAGACTGATTCCTTCCCCAACTTTGGTCCGAGCATTAGCTGTTGAGTTCCATTGCTATACATCAAAGTGTTGGCGATCCAATGGTGGAGCTCCATAAAAGGCAAAGGGGTCACCAAAGTTATTAGGTAACCACTTGTGGTGACCATGAACACCACGTCTGGGGCACATCAGGCCCTATTTTGATCTTGACCAAATTAGTATAATCCAATTATAAATAAACAATACATATAATAAAAAGAAATACAAACACGTGGATGTGGACTTGTGACCCCTGACCTGATGTACTTCTGGATGCTGATCTCTCTGGGGATGGACAGCGGCAGGATGAGGAGGAGGCAGAGCAGCACCAGCCCAAAGTGCTGGTTTGTGTAGAAGTGGTGCGGCATCTCCGACGCCGGCATATCAGTTATCAGCTCGTACAGGGAGCCACACACTGACGGAGAAAACAGTTATTAAAAAGACATAAGAAGCGGAGGAAATGCCTAATTGTTTTTTTATTTCAAACTGTATCCCTCCTAAATGTAGGAAGACAAGACGTCTTGTGTTCTGGTGACGCCATTGTGATGTGGACAGGAAGAAAAAGACTCCTCAATTCAGAGAGACTGTCCAATAACGATAGGCAGTGCTTACCCTGACAAGTCCTAAATCATTTTATTTCATAAACCTAATAAACTATTTACATGCAATATGTGTGTTATTCCAATTTTTTAGACGTTACGATGACAAATATAGCTACTATAGTTACGCATAATGAAATACAAAAGAAATAGAATAAGCAGCGATTTCGCCGCCCGTTCATTGCGGGCGGCAAGCAAAAAACCCACGTTGCGGTGCTTGTGTGTAACGTTTACTCACACTTCTCCAGCTGGTCGTCCACTATCACCAGAAAGGCCACGGAGATCATGAAGAGGTTGAAGACGAAGCAGATCTCACACAGCTGTCCGATGGCCGTCCCGCAAACCTCCTTCACCACCGCCTGGTAGGTGCGCTGGCCGCTGATGGACGAGGCGTAGCCCAGAATGATCAGACCACTGACCAGGAACACGAGGGAGGCCTGAGGGGGATGAAGGAAGGCGGAGCGGAGACACAGACGACAACTTATTCATTCCTCCAAAGCACAGGCAGGAACTCTTTTGCTCCGCGGTCCAAATGAAACAGTGATTTGCCAAAAAAGAGCAAGTGCCACTATGTGATTTAATTACCACCACTGACAGAAATGAGAACATTGGCGCAGCACATTTTTCCTCAGGGGTTATAGTCTGCCACCAGATAGGACACGGCGTCCAACCACTTCATTTTTCTGTTGAATATAAGAGAGTAAGCTACACCTCAAACTGGACGTTGTGCAGAGGAAAAAATGTGTAGCTCATTCAACAAAATGTTTTTATTGGTCTACAGTCTGACCTCGTCCAGTCCCTTCATCTTATTTCACTAATACAACTGCTGCCTGTGTGAATGAGTGCCATTTTGTGTCTGAAAAGCAAACCTAGCTTTTGGGAATTAATCTGATGAATGAAAAACGTTACTAAAGCACTAATAAGAGGGACAGGACACATTTGAAAGGCCTCCTTTTGGGTACGTCAAGTGGAAAAGCCCTTTTCTCCGAGACAAAGGAGGAGGGATACAGAGACAGGGAGCTACAAAACTCCAGTGAGAGACGTTAAGATTGGAAAAAGTAATGAGTTGCTCCCAGAAACAGTAAGAAACGACCAAACAGAGAGACGGGGAGGAACGTGGGGGACGGAGGACGCATTGTTCAGGGTTCTGACTGCTCAACATCTGTACAGTCCAAGTCTCTAAACATGGACAAAGAAATGACAGCTTGGATGCAAATACGGCGTCTGGAGTGGCTGAAGGGAAAAAAGGAGGAGGAGAACAGCAAGCACACATTTGAATATGCAGTGATAAAGTAGTTTGTTAAAAAGGTAAGTACAGAGGAAAAGACGACTTTAGACTCAGGCGACCTCATTTAGCACCAACTACACTAAACAGGATTTCTCTTTTGGATTTTTAGAGATTATAGGATGAAAGCTCTTACACATAATGAGCCAAACGCCAACTGTTAATGGAGCCATTGATTGAATATATTAGAAGTACTAATCTTTGCATTCCGCAGCGGAGTGCATCATCTCAGATCAAGACGGGATTAATGGAGGCGTCTTGTATGACGAGGTTGTCAATTATTTAGTTAGTTTAGTCTAGTTAATCTAGAGATTATTTGTATTAGTCTTCACTGGACGTAATAGTTTTGAATCACAGAATTAATGGAGGCACCAGGACGATAAAGCAATGATTTCAATAATCAGAGTTCACCAAAAAAAAAACCAGAGGAATGCTTGGCTTTCTTCTCAGATTGAGTTTTTCCTCTCAGCCAAACTCTGAAGAGGTGGTGTGCAGGTTCCCTGACAGAGTGTCTCTAATCCACGTGAGAAATGGGATCTGTTTGAAGTGCGAGGACGTTTTAGACACGACTCTGCTTACCGGCTGAATGCAAAAGAAAGTTGTGCACGACGGGTTTTGGTTTAGTCTGAAAACGTTAGGCTGCATATCATGAATCTTAGAGTCAATGTCAATATTGCAAAGGCGTGATAAGCGAAAATAAATTATGCTGCAAAGATTAAAAAGGTGCTCTGACATGGCCATCCGGTCAGGTGTCAGCATCTCCTTAAATGACCCCAGTCCTTGGAAAGGAAACATCTGCCCTACATTTTTAAAATAAACAAATCAGATCTCTCAGGAATCTAGCAATGCAGGGAAATCCCACATCCTGTAGCAAAGTCATCTTTTACTCTCATATGGAAGGGAATAAAGTGCCCACCAGCTCCACGGTGACCGCGCTGCGGACCCCCCCGGCTCTCTCGAAGGCCCACGGAAAGTTGAGGAGCCCGGCGCCCAGGGCGGACTTCAGCATGATGAAAATGGCCCCCATGGAGCCGAGCCGGGGCCCGGCGGCCACGTCCGCGCGGGGCTTGGCCGAGGCTGAGGCCAGCAGGCTGATGCTCTCTCTGGCTAACTCCTCCATGCTTCGACCGGCCGGAGACTCACGCTGGGACACACTGGCGCACATGCGCCCCCGCGGGCTGCGGGCGTACATCGGCGCGCGCGCGCGCGCACGCACACGCGCACACACGGGCGGGCGGGCTCGCGATCTCTCTCCCGGGGGGGTCGAGCCGGGCGGAGGGAGCGGTGGTGGTGGGACGGGTGAGAGGGTGAGGGAGGGTGAGGGGGGGGGACCGGGGTAGACCCAATGGAGCCGCTGCAGATGGCGATGATGGCGCGGAGCTTTTAGTTGTGGAGAACCACAACAACGGGACGTTTACGTGACGTAAGAGTGTAAGAGAGAAGCAGCGGAGTCTGTGCATCACAAAAAGGCTTCAACTTCATCTGAAACTAAACGTAAGATGGTCCAGCTGAGAGGGACTCTCTGATTCACAAACTTGATCAAATTATGCTGAAAATGATAATCGGCATGTTTTGTCAGCTAATGTATTTATTTATTCATTTCATTTATTTGTATGTACATTTCTATTTATTGTGCCACACGTGACACATGCTAAATGAAACACAACAATATTCAATAATTAAAAGGGGGCTAAAAGTTTTGTATTGTTCATTGTTGTAACGAAATTGTGTTCTGTCAGACAGCATACCACAGACAGCATTTAGCATACTACTAAATATAAAAATATACAAAAGAATTAAAAAGTTACTGAAGTATAAAAGTATAAATAAAATGTGTACGCAAGAAGTCTGTATTAGAAAAACAGTCGTCTGGCCTGGTTTTGCTTAATTAAACACATCATTCCAGGCTTTGAATTTAGCAAAATCCTCAAACTATTTCACACCATGTGTGTGTGTGTGGGGGGGGGGGGGGGGGCACACACGTGGAAATGAGTGTGTGTTAAGCTGCCTGGCTCAATGTCCAACCTGTTGATGTCAGCATGTGGAGGGGAAGAAAATGTGGGGAATGGGATGTTTGGATAAAACTGTGTCCCTTGGTCTCCAGACTGGCCGGGCTCTCACATGCGGTAGAGTCCGATATAAGAAGAATCAGGGAGACGTCCCACGTGGTTTGACAGATCAGATCAACAATTGATGCCTTTTTGTTGTGTTGAAACCAATCTGATCACTCCTCACTCTGTGATCAATACTTAAATCCACCTCAAGATGTTGTTTGTTTGTTTGTTTTTTGCTCACAAGTCGTTGTTCTGCAGCTTGCATGGCCTGGAAGTGGGAGCAGACATGAATGAAGCCACAGGAACTCAATAGTTTCCAGTATTGCAGCAACTGAGGTGGATCAACGTGTAAATGTCCTGCACAGAATTGACTTCAAGGCACAAACACATTTTTAGGTCACACAAAGCCAAATTCAGCAACGTCGCTTTATTTAACTTATGAAATCCAGGATGGGAAGTTAAATATAACGAACAGAAGGTGGGGCGAAAACTGCAACACAAATCAATGTGCTGCACCGCAGTCAAACGGTGACAGACTCAAGGATGAAAGTAGCTTCTTGAAAGAAATTAAGCGAATGACCTTAAGTACACAGTAAACCTTCTCCCATACATTAGCATGAGCTGCAAGCGTGTTTTGATAAATATATATAAATGTAGCCAAAGAAGAGTCTGTGCTGGCGTGTACTGCTCACACCACCTCCTTCGCTGCCTCCGCCTTGATAGCAAGTGCATCTTTCTGAGGACTCAGTCAGATGATGCGCTGTACCATTTTGTCAGACATCAATATGCCTTTCATGCCCACACACACACACACACACACACACACACAGCGTAATGGACAAAGTGGACGAGGAAAGGAACAGACTGAGGACACATGATGAGGGAGGACAGATCGGCCTGACAGGACGTTCTGGCATCTGGGAACCGTGGAGGGAAAGAGGGCATGTGACCTCCACCCACCACCAGCTTTCCCAAATCTCGTTAGCGCAGCTAGCTGGCTCCAGGGTGAGTTCCCAGTTTCCCAAGGCTCAGAAGGAGATTAGCAGTCCATTGGGGCCGTCATCCAAGAGGACGGGTGACAGATTCACAGGCCCATTAGGCCCGGATAAGGAGCCAAAGCTCAGACCCCCAAGCACACCGACGCACTGATGAAATCAACCTGCATCACTGAATTTCGCCCACGACCAAATGCTAAAAGCACCAGTCAAATGGAATTTATCCATTCAATCTATAATTGCGCCACAGAAAGTTATAGAAATGTTCCTTCACCAAAGACAAGTGTTGTATACTGTGTAAAACAAAAATGCTTACAAAAACAAAATGCTTTGCTTTGTGGACCAAAAAGATGAAAAGAATGTTTCCGTTTGATATGTAAAGCTGTTTTTCTGTATAGACACTTAGTAGCGCTTCCGAACCGCAGTTTCCGAACCGAAAATGCGATCGACGCAAACGAAACCCCGGTGACGCACATTGCTTCTGCTAAAAAAGTATATGAGCCAACATGTTTTAACACACAAAAGGCGCTTACTTCTTGTTTCTTGCTCGCACACGAAGACGGGGAATCTTGCCTTTTTAACCTTTTTAACCTGCTTTTATTGTTTTCTATTCAATTTTTGTAAACCTTTTCGCTTTTTTATATAAATAATTCTCCCTTTTGGGGAACAAAAGACCATTTGTTTCCGGGGGATTCCTTTCCACTGAGGGGCCTCCTCCAAGGGGCTGAATGACAAGAACACCGCTTCGAAACCTGCAGACACCAGTGAGTGCCCTTATCTTGATACATAGAGGTACCAGTCATCCCCCAAGGGCATTAGGGACCTAATCGGTATGTAAGGACGAGCTCACTCGACGGAGGGGTTACAGGTCAAACATATACGTAGGTCCCGGGTGAGAACTTAATCAAAAGGTTTCTTAACTCAATAAAGTGTTAAAATGAGTGTCACGAATGTATCGTCTTAACAACCTACTTCACCATCATCCGCGTTCAATTTGTTTTATTATAAACTACTAATGAAATGTCTCCCAAAATTGAGATTTGTATTTGCAGAGAATGGACAAAATAACAAAAAAGATGCAGTATTGCAATCTCGAATAAACCAAAGAAAACAAGTTTGTAATCATTTTTAAACACAGACAATACGTCAGAGTTCAGATCTCGCCTCGGCATGCTCCTCACCCGTCTTTCAAAGCGCTGTTGGGTGACTTCATTCCACTCCTGGGGACAAAAAAAAAGCAACAACTTGCTTTGTTTGATGCCTTGAGACCGATCCATCTTCCTGCTGGTCACATTCCGGAGGTTGTCAATGTGATGCGGGTCTGGAGGTCGCGGCTGGCCATGACAGAGTCTTTCATTCCATGGGTCCCATCATCTCAAACTGGTTGCTTAAACATGACAATGAGTCATAGTCACCAGATCTAAATCCAACAGAGTGCCATGGAGGGATTTATTTATTTATCCATTTATTGTCCAATTT
This sequence comes from Gasterosteus aculeatus, assembly GCF_964276395.1. Taxonomy (NCBI): domain Eukaryota; kingdom Metazoa; phylum Chordata; class Actinopteri; order Perciformes; family Gasterosteidae; genus Gasterosteus; species Gasterosteus aculeatus. Next base: position 3,963,492 of record NC_135698.1, read on the forward strand.
TGGTGAGCCTGTGCGAATTGTAGCCCCAGTTTCCTGTTGTTAGCTGACAGTAACGTCACCTGGTATGTCTTCTGCTGTTGTCTTCTTCAAGGTGTCACATGTTGTGCGTCCATAGATGGTATTCTGCATTCCTTGCTTGTAACGAGTGAGTTCTTTGACTTACGGGTGCTTTTATATCATCTCCAAGCAGTCTGCCTTTTCTCCTCCGACCTCTCACATCACTTTCGTGCCGCTCGCTGGATAGTTTCTCTTTCTCTTTTTCCGACCATCCTCCTTAAACCCTAGAGATGGTTGTGCTTGGAAATCCCAGTAGATCAGCGGTTTGTGACAAGACACAAACAGCCACGCCACGTTTAAAATAAAGTCACTTAAATGCCCTTTCTTCCCCATCCGGATGCTCGGTTTGAACTTCAGCGAGTCGTCTTGACTACGTCTACAGGCCTAAATGCATTGAGTTGCGGCCATGTGATGTCATTGACTGATCAGCAATTTGTCTTAACAAGCAGTTGAACAGGTGTAGTCTACCAGTGATACCTTAAAGGATACCTGAACTAGTTCTTTACGCACCTGAACAGATGCTCAGTCATTGGCATGAGTGAAAGGCATATGTTTTTCCTGTGGGCCATTTATAGACATCCATGCATGTTAGATATTGTTGTTCAATTGTATTTTAAACACAAAACTACACACATCTGATCATCTTGGGAGGCAGAATTCCACCGGGCGAAGATGTTGAACCAGCAACTCTTCCTGCTGTCCTCGTGCACTTTACGCTCAACTCAACGCTGCCTTTGCAATGTCGGAGTTTCGATGAAAGGCATTGAGGTCGCTCACATGCCTTTTCAGGGTGTGCACTTCATCGTTACCACGAGAAAGTGCAATATTCGCCTTGTGTCCAGTCACAGGACGTCTGAGCAGCTCTCTGGTTGTTAAAATGCTCGTGGAAAGCCTTCAAAAAGGGCTTTCGTTTGTCAGAAAACGAGTCTGTAAAAGGGCAAACGTCGCCGATCAATTCTCTCTCGAAAAAAAGAACCATTCTACGAAGATACCATTTAGCTGCCACTTCACTCTTGCACACATGCAGCTCCAAAAAACAACAATATACAAGCACTTTGAGAATGCTTTTTTTAATTGATATATTTGAACAAGTCTGTCAATGCTACTTTGTCGACCATTAGATCATGAAGGAGGACACCAACAGAATTCCTGGCCAGAGTTCGTTCGGTAAAGAAAATATAAAAACATGAAAAGACTGATTTCAAACAGATTTGGTCAGGTCATACAAAATAGTGGATGTTGACGTAAGAGAAGACGACTTGGACGGTCCTCATGTTTGAAATGTCTGCATTCGGTGTGTGCTGTGTGTGTGTGTGTGTGTGTGTGTGTGTGTGTGTGTGTGTATGCCAACCTAAAGTGCATACAGCATGGTATACATGAGATATCTTGTCCTCACCAGAATGCATGTTAGGGTCTGAACAGATTCAATAAATATAAAAACACTTTCATTGATAAAGAGACAGTTTGGTCAAAGAAAAGAGCGGGAAATGCAGACGAGTCCGTCTCAAACAGGCATTTTTAGGGCCAGGTGTATCCTGTGTGTAATACTGTTCATTAGTCCGCAAATACACGCACACACACACACACACACACACACACACCAGCCACGGACGGCCTTCAACAAACACTGTTTCCAGCCTCTTGAGAGACGTCCGGAGCCTGGAGGGCATCAGAGCAGTGACCCCTCCCCCCCCCCCCCCCTCCCGTGGTTCCACGGCGACGCCGTTGCTACTCCTCACAAGTTGTCCGTCTAACAGCATCTCAGTCCGCAGATGCCACCGGCAGCAGTCCAGAGTTGCACTCTGCAGTCAGACTGTGGGGCTTTTCCCCGTGGCGGTGGCGGCCTGCGGCTGGAGGTATGCGGGCCGTTTGATGCGCGGCTTCCTGCGCTTGGGTTTGCTCTTGGCCTTCGTGAGCTGGACCACGAAAAAAGACAGGACGACCATCGCTCCCAGGAAGGCGAACACGGGGATGGTCTGGCCCACCTCCTGGTTGTAGCGACCGGGCATTATCCCTAAAGGGCGTTAAGGTCGCAGGTCAAATAGGGCCACCTACAACTACAAATGCTTCTTTTGAGTTTCGCTCTAAAACGAATCCTGAATCAGAGTAATAAGGATGAACCGAGTGTTACCTCCCGGGATGTCCCAGGCGCCGCTCTCCCCAGGAGACAAAGGTCGGACCTGGGGACGGTACGCCCTCATGTTAGGTAGAGCCACTTTGTCCAGATCCACCGACAGGAGCTTCTGGTGCTTCCACAGGTTACTGAGAGCAAAGACAGGAAGAGAGAGAAACAAGAGGTGAGTGGGGGAGAAGGCGAGACAGCGAGATGGATTCTCGTTCACGCCCATCGCCAAACTGAAGCTTCACTACAAGAGAATGATTTACTTTCACTTTGATTCCAACGGCTGATGAACGCTGCCGCTAAGATCGCAACGGGACGGAAAATCTAAAATTATGATCCCCGCTACCAAAAGCACCTGGGCTGAATGGACATTCACGGATGGATGGATTAAAAGAGAATGCTGCGTGCTACCTGGGCGCTGTCTCGTTCAGTGGCTGTGGCTTCGCCCAAGACAGGTGAGGGCAGGCGGGCAGTGGGCGGGGCTTGGGGTCTCCGAGGTGAGCTTCTAGAACTTTGGAGTAGCGGTAAAGATGGTTGCCTGTAAAAATGGATAAAAATACATATCTGAATGATAACAATGACACGCGACAGCAAGGTTCACAAGCAGACGGAATAGTTCAGACGCTAACAAAGGAAACCGTAGCATCATGTCTGACAACGTAGCGTTTGAATTTCCTTCCTCACCCTCAAGCCTCTGCGGCAGTGGGCGCTCGGCGCCCGTGGGAGGGGCCACTCTGCTGTGGGAGTGGCTGAGGCTGGGAGGCGTCATGCTGTAGGACGTGTACTGCAGCAGAGCGTCCAGCAGCCAGAAACAGTCTGAGAGGTCGTTACAGAACAAATGTTAGGACATCACCATCGGCTCAAGAGTGACAAGGCGACGCGCGTCCGAGGGCAGAGGAGGCGTCACCTTTCTGCCTGTGGCTGTCGTCGATACAGTTAGAGTCACCGTACAGGGCTATGCGACCTCCCCCGTCAGACGGCGTTTGGTACAGCCCGAGGATGGGAACTCCCTCCACCACTGCCGTCTCCTGCTTTAACACTTCCAGGCCTGTGAAAAGAGCACGCACGCACGCACACTGTGGTGTTATATGTGAACAAAACACGCCGAGTTTAGCTCGGCTCAAAACTGAGCGGGTACCTTGGTCCTTGAGGTTCTTGGCAATCACTATCCCGTCTTCTGGGAAGCGGGCGATGCTGCAGCCTGAGGCGTAGTACACTGAGAAACAGAGGCGGCATGAGGAATAATGCAATCAGCAGCTCGGTTTGTGTGTCTGCGTGTGTGTGTGTGTGTGTGTCTTACTGTCATGATCAGCCAAAGTGAAGTCACCCTCGTACAGCCCGTCACTGAAGGCCATCCCCCACACCGAGATCAGGTCGTTCAGCGCCGGTACGTTAGCGCCCCCTGTGTCCGGCATCCACCACTGCCTGCAGGTTACATCAAGAAAACCAAGTCAACCAAAGTTCCCAATGTAGAAATCTAACAAAGTCAGTCGGGCAGCAGCGTTGTTGGGCCGATGATGCTGGGGAGGATAGGGCAGATCTATAGCTATGGGAGTGCATTGAATGGATCTACTGGGATTCTACAGCTGATTAAAATGTATTGGTTTACTAATGAATAACCCACCTATGAATAACCTACAATTACAAATGAGTAGATAGAGCGAAGCATTGCATTGAAATCACCACCATCACTAGAGTACTTGGTTAAAGACAATAAAAAACAAAAACAAATGAAAGTCATTTCCCCATAAAGAAATAAAAATAAAATACAACCCGACTCAAAATAACTGCAGATTTTATGGGACGAAAATGGACAAAATAAAAAAAACACAAGATCCATAAAGGAGACGTAACGATAGCGGCACGCTCGTTAAACGAAAACGCTGAGTTCATCATTTTGTTTTCTTTATCTAGTTCGATGGATCCAAAAGACGCAGCGGTGAACGCACACATCTGAAAATGAACGGTTGGCATCCAATTACAAAACAAATTACTCCGCATTATATTTTGAAGCCACAGAGGCCATATTTAACTCCTGTAATCTCGTGGAGGACGTGGAACAGCTTGGGTGTGATATGGACGCAGCAGCCAGGAGTTCTTAAGTTGTACACACAAAAGTCGTACTGATGTCAACAATCCCTGTCCACATAGATTAAGGCGGAACTGAATGGCTGTTTTAGTTTTTTTATAGGCAATGTTTTTGTCAAGGTTTCTCAGAAGGTTTCTCTTCTTGTCAAGAAGATTTATCAGGTTGTAAACAGACAGTTTTTGCCAAAGACGGGGAAATACCTGGTGTTTTCGTCATAGAACTTGACCTTCCTCATGACCGACGTGTTGTACCAGTCGCTGAAGACAATAAGCGACAGGCCGTTGTCGATGTCTCGCCTCAGCTTGGTGATCTCTTCGGGGAAATACTCCTCCTCGCTGTCCACCATCAGCAAAGTGCCTGCGGGGAAATGACAGCAAACAAACCCTGTTGTGATCCGTTGCTCAACCAAACTGAAAAAAAAAACGGCCCTGGAGCTGCATTCTAATACCGCTGAGGGTTTTTAGTCCCTCTGCTCTCACCGTACTGGCTGGCATCGAAGCAGGTGATGGGCGCTCCGAGCACCTCGACAAAGTATCCCATACTCCTCAAGTGCTGGTACATGTCCTTGAAGTTAGTGTGGATGTGGTCTCCATTCCTGGAAAAATGAGAATTAAAAACAATCAAGTTTTTAAAACGGGTACAATTCAAGAAAAAACACACACACACACACACACACACACACACACACACACCAGTCTAGTGGGTCGTTCTTCATGCGCAGGTTGTCTCGGGGGAAGTAGCCGGGCGGGTAGCGCAGGTTGTGGTACTGGTCCCACAGCACCCTCTTGCTGCGTGGAGGCGTTGGCACGATCTTCACCTTGATGGGCAGTTTGACGGTGGAGGTCAGCTCGCCGCCCGCCTCGGACTGCAAGGGGTGAAAGGTCAACAGGACGGCTGGGTTGTAACTGGAGAGGAGCACTGAACCACAGAAGAAGTCGTGCAGTTGCAGGTCGAGTAATCCCCCCCCATAAATGGAATTGTGATTTGATTAAAACAGCTGCAGCCAGATGTGGAGGTGTACAAGTTTTGAGTACATCAATAATAACCAGCGAATAGGCTGATAACACAGTACACATCCTTCTCAAACCTGAATAAGATTCAGGTCGCCATTGAGTGGGCTTGATAATGACGTAGCTAGCAGTAATATTTACATGGTTCAACTGGATAAACACGGATAGAAGTTATTCATGAGCAGCAATGCGCACATGACACGGCCGAGAAACAAAGCCAGGATGTGGCGTTGCCACGGCGACTCACGTCGTTCTCCGCGGGCGACGCCACCGTCACCATCACGTGGCCTTGCGCGACGCCTTCCCACGACGCCGCCTTCTTGGCCACGGAGATGGACACGGCCAGGTAGCCGGCCCACGGCCACAGCACGGGCGCATAAGAGACGGCCACGTCGACGTGGTCGCCGTTCTGAGGGAGGTAGGGCTGCCACACGGGCTGAGCGGCAGAGGCAGGAAATGAGGTTCAGCCGTTTGTGGCGCTGCGTTTTTGGGGAGGATATTTCCGTTTCTCGGCGCTCACCTTGTCGACGATCCTGCCGGTGACACCCATTCCGTTGAGAATGGTCACGTTGACGATGGTGGGCATCCCTCCGTAGTAGATGGGCTGAGAGCAGTACGGCCACATGTACGGAGACTCCGTCAGGTCGATGTAGCTGGGAGAAAGGCTGGCGGGAGACGAGAGGTTAAGATAATGATAACAATGACACGTGTTGTGCCCATTGCCCGACAAAATGTCATGACAAGTCCTCACCTGGCCTGAGGCTTGTAGCTGTTGAGGATCTGGTAGGCTCTGATGAGGTCCAGCTTGCCGTGGCCCTGCTCGAACATGTTGACCCCGGGCAGCCGGCGGGCCGAGGCGATGAGAGCCTGCTTCATGGAGGCTGGGTTCACCAGCTCCCTGTTCAGGACGGTGCTGCAGGGCAGAGGAGGAGAGGCTGGGTCAGTTCGGGAGCGAGTGTCTGTCAGGTTCCACAGGTTTATTTTTTACTCAAAAGCGCCGGAGGGGAAGAGGAGGGATGGGCCGGAATCCGTGTGTGCCGTTTTCTCCTGGGGAAGGAAGGAAGAACTGGCTGTTCTCGACGAGGGTGGTGTGACATTTATTCTCCACAAAACGGGCTCAGCTACAGCCGTGTAACAAAAGGGCTTTCACCAATGTCGAGGCGGAACCAACACCCCGCTTCCCTCGGGACACGTGTGACAGCCTGCTTATGTTCAGCACCACGGCACAAGGCCTCATTACACCGCATCAGGCTTCAGATGTGTTTAGGACGCCCTCACAGTAGAGCAGCACCATCACTTGGACGTTTGCTGTGCAGGTCGTCAAAGAGGAGCCTCAGGAAACTGCAGACTTCATCCAAGCCGCAGCTTACCGTGACCCTCCAGGCAGCAGACCACCAATGCAAAACGTCTTTGACTGCTTTACAATGGAAATATTCAGCATAATATTCTGCAGTTCTGCAGGCATTGTGTCATGAAACAATTGTGCTGATGAAAATGCACGGGGGAAAATACAGAACAGCTGACAGCCATGAAAACAATAATCAAATCAGAAGCCAATACCGGTAACAACTTAAAACAACTCCCGTCACTAGAAGGCAACACAGTCCCGTTAGCCACACTGACCTGGCCAGCAGAGTCACGGCTCCCGCCACCACAGGGGACGCCACGCTGGTGCCGGACAGGGAGCGACAGCCCTCCTTCATCCCCGACCCCCGGACGCCAGAGCCGTAGGTGACGATGTCTGGCTTCACCCTGCCGTAGCCCCCGGGCAGCTCCTAAAGGCGGCAGCGGGTGGGAGGAGGGACACGGATCGCGAGATGATGGGCAATTGGTGATGTGAGGCAATTTGTGATACTCAAAAAAGTGTGAGAGCAAGAAGGTGGAGAAAAGACGACTGCTTTTAAAAAAAGGCCACATTCTGAAATGCTTCTGGTGTATTCAGGTTGGAGAGCTGACTGTCTGACAGACGTTGAGGGGCCGAGAGACCAACGGGATCAGAGAAAGTCTCAATCAGATCCCAAAGCAAACGTCTATGGTTTGACTAGTTTATTAAGCAAAGGGAAGAAGTCAGCCAAGTGTGTGTGTGTGTGTGTGTGTGTGTGACCCTGGGGTAACTCACCCAGGTGGTCATTCCTCTGGAGGAAAACCGAGCGATGTTGTCCTCAAAGTCAATCCCTCCGACGCCGATCACGTCCATCTGGTCGGCCGGGTTGTTCAGGGTGCTGCGAGAGGGAAACGTCCGTTGGATTCATGCACGGAACTAAAAGACTAAAAGGTTCACCGTTCCAGATCCAACGTTTAACGCTTAAGTGTTCTTTTACAGAGACGGTAGAGTCAGCAGATGTTCAGCAGGGTCATAAAACACGGTCCGTCTGGGGTCATTTGGGGGGTCGAAGTGCAAGAAAGTAAGTGTTTTTATGCAAATTAACCAACAGCAGAAAAAACTGACAATATAAAAAAAAAAAAAGGAGGAAAATATCCTTTCGAATGGATTGTCCCACGAACATTTAGTGAGTCTCTCTAACCTTTGCTCAACAGCAGCTATTGACAATTATGCGACAGTGTTACTATCGCAGAACAGGCTTACGGCCTTTGTCATATATATATATATATATATATATATATATATATATATATATGAACTAGCATAGAATCATATAACATTATGTCTTTGTTTTTATCAACACAAAAACTAGAAGTTCTTATAGTGATTAGCATACCCATATAGAGGCCCATCGTTGCCAATAGCAGACACCATGATCACTTTGTTGGCAGTGAGCTCCCACACCTGTCAATCAAGAAGAAGAAGTTGTGATGCGTTATGAATGGGTTACATTTAATACCGTTTTAGATTTTCTTTGCTTGGAGTGCAATAATGTGACATATAGAGGGCATAGTACGGGCGGAAGTTGCGCTCTTTCACCTTATCAACAAAGGGGTGGTCCATGAAGTCAGGCCCCCCGATGCTGAGATTGAGAACATCAATCTTCTTCAGGATGGCGTAGTTGAAAGCGTCCAGGAACCACGATGTGTACGACACCTGGCAGGAGGGGAGCGACTGTCATCTGATGTTGATACATTATCAATACAGCTTTTGGGTCACTATAGAGTGACTAATAGTAGCGTTACAGTCATTTGACAGAACAACTGCACAAAGCCGCACTGGAACAATTTACAGAAAAGCAAATCTCCGAAAATGACACAAAGCCGCCCTGACTTTGTATGACGGTAGAAAGTTGGTCTTTCAGCTTAACCGAGGTTATTAAACCAAAATATTCACTATTCCTTGCAAACACTGTCCCCCTTTTCAACAAATGCATCTCATTTCACTTTAATACACTTTCACTCGTATTGCTTTGACATTTTAAAACACAGTCCTAGTGGGTCGGACTAGTTGTGTGTGTACCTGGTTGTTGGTGAACACTCTGAAGATGTGCAGCTCGGAGTCGGGGGCGAAGCCCTGACACTCCCTCATGCTGGCGATCACTCCTGCTACGAATGTACCGTGGCCCAAACCTGGGGAACCGGGGACGAGACACGAGACACGGACCATGAACGAACCGTCTCACACACACTCTTTCAGTCCAGTACCAGTCTGCTTGTAACCATCATCAGCAAAATGATTCGTTTTTTTCTCTCCTCACCATCATCCAGTGTTTTTTCATTAGTCCAGTTGGTTCTCTCCTTTACGTTCTTAAAATGCGGGTGCTTCTCGCTCAGGCCCGTGTCAAACACCGCCACCTTCACGCCAGAACCTGTGCACAAATCAAAAAACAAAAGACTTTGAGGCCGACGTTTAACCCTCCGTGAGAAGAGTCAACAAGGCGCGGTTTGGCGGTCTGACCGGTGTGTCCCATCTGCCAGAGCACGTCCGCCTGCAGGATCTGGGCCACGTGGCGGGGGATGGCCCGCAGCAGGCGCCGGCTGGAGTGGCGGCCGGTGGCGTGCCAGAAGCCCGTGCCCAGCGACAGGCTGGTCCGCCGGAAGGGGCGGGACGACTGCCACGAGCGGGTGGCGTTGCAGGGAGCGGCGGGTTCGGGCGCTGGAGGGGGGGACGAAAGCGCAAGCGGTCGTGTTAAAAAGGCAACGGGGGGGGGGACATTACTTCGCCCTGGTCCAGTCTTCTCCTCACTTCCGTCTTTTGTCAGTGACCAACTTCTTCTCTCTTATCCTTTAATTTATTTTTAACGCATTTCAGTTAAATAAAGCAACCGCTTGTTTACTTATCGGACAAGTGACTCGGCTCTGTCGCATTCCCATTAGCGTCTGACGCGCTGTGCTTTAAGCTCACTTTAAAACATTATTTATGGCCGTGAGCGATGCGGTCGCTTAGCAACGTGAGCCGTGTCCTTTGCTTGCGTGGGACACCTCAATAGTTAAAGTATGAATGTGGGCGGGTTCACGCGAGTCGGCTTTTGAGCGTTTCATCGTTTCCTTTGAACCCAGCTGAGCATTCTGGCCAAAGTTAGAACAAACTAAAGTTCAACTGAGATAACGGAAAAGGCGAGACAGCTACGAAAAGCTGAATCAATGTACAGTGACGTGAACGGCTTAAAGTTTAAACAAACAGCTTCCACATAAATGAGCAGGAAGACGTTGAAGAGAAAAACGCTACTTGCCTCAGTCTGAATGGTATTTATAGGAATTGAACAAACCCATTCATGGTAACATGCTCAGAAGATGAATGGTTGAAGAATACCGAAAATGTCCTGAACTGAACTTTGAGAGGAAAAGAGTAAAGTGAAGAAATCCAATTAAACCGAAGATTGTTGTATCAAAAACTCTGCTCAGGAAATTCCCATCTTATTTAGTTGAGGGCACACTGAAGACTTTCATCCAGGGCGCCCCCCCCCCGCCCCCCATCCAGGGAGGGCCCACCACACTGACTAACCTACTCCCTCCTGGAGCCAGCAAACAGACCTTCTCTGTTCCCCGTCCCCCAACACACACACAAGTTGGCGTACACTTGTATGTCAACACATTGTGACATTCGATCCTTTTCCATGCCGCAAAAACAGCAGAGGGGGACAGATGCGTCCTCCGACTCGGCAGGACAAAGAGACATTCAGAGGCCCGTGGCAGACTCGCAGAATAATTCTTTTTTTTGTCTTTTCAGATTTCTCAGTGTTTTCCTACATTAAAAGGCGCGGCGCTGGCGGACTCACAGGGCGTGTACTTGAGCGTGCGGAAGACTTTGCGCTGCGGCGTCACCCTCTTGATGTATGGGTGGTCCTCCAAGGTCAGCAGGCTGCCGGGCGAGGCCTGGCGGATGTGGACCAGCTCGAAGTCGCTGGGGAAGTCGGAGGCCGGGTTTTGCCTCGGGACGATGCGCCACTCCAGCGCGTCGGCGTCGGCGGCGTTCCGCAGGGCGCTGCTGATGTACAGGCTGCGGGCTTTGGCCGAGAAGTACCCCGTGAAGCCGATGATGTACTCTGTGGAGGAGGAGAGGGCAGAATGGTTTATTTTTTTCGATGGACAGAGCAACGTTTAATTGGGCACAGAGGGCGATTACAGCAGGATGCAGCGCTTCGCTCGCTGGGATCCAGGAGGGGAGGAACACTCCAGAAAATGTCTCCTGTCAGGAATCCCTTTCCTAAGTCCTTGAGAGGGACGATAGAGATAAGATAGGGTCGTGGTGTCGGGTTTCACCACGTCCTGGATGTGAGCTGGTACGTGAGCACCAATGTATTGAACTGGATGCGGGTAACCTTACTTGTGCCGCAGCTCTTTAATGAAATCGATCTACATCTTAAAAGTTTGGTGCATAAAGTCATGTATTAAGTATTTTCATCCCTGCGTTAAAAACCTCTTCCTCCTCCAGCACTTTCATCGACTACGAGCGGGTGAAGCATCTGGCCCATTGAACTTAAGCAGTGACTGTTGAGATGAAGAGTCCCCACTCAAATCGGCAATTCATTTGAGGAAAGAGCAACGTGTCAAATGGGAATACAGTTTTCCCACCACGGTTTTGAGCTTTAATGACAGTTACAGGTTAAAACCGTCAGAAAAAGTACACAAAAAAGCTCGACGGAGACCCCCCTAATTCTTTGGATCACCATTTTAAGGTAGATAGCATTGCCACACAAATATGATCATATTTATATTATCCATAAAATACCAAAATAAAGCCATTTCTACCTGTTTCTATTAGTTCTTACCATGTTCCACCACCTTGGTGGAGAACTCCAGTTTGAGGGTTAAGTCGGAGCAGTTGGATCCTGACGATGAGGGGAGGGGCTCTACGCTAGGGGCGTGGCCAGGGTCCAATTTGGCTCCTCCCATTGACTCCATACCAACCAGAGGCACGAAGGCCACCAGCAGCCCAAAAAGCACGGACGCCGCCAGTGTGATCATTTTGAGTTATATATATATATACGCGAAATAGCGCGCACCATCAGTTTGACCCGGTCCGATGAGCAGCAGGAAACCTGGTTGGGGGGGGGGGGGGGGGGGGGGTCAAGGGTTGGCACGGAGCATCATCGGGTCCACAGCTCAAACGCTGAGTCCATACTGCAAACGGCCTGAGCAGCTAGATGAATTTCTTTCGGCGTTTTCTCTCCATGGCGGTGGCCCAGGGTGGAGGTCAGTGGTGCAGCCAGAGTGGGAACACGGTCGCCATGTTGAGAGCCGGAGGAGGCAACCAGGGAGAGCAGCGGTGATGGTCGGGGGGAGACCGGGGGGGGGGGGGGGGCGCTGGCGGAGGGAAGGCGCTGCCGACGATGTAGTCGAGTTCCACTGCGGTCCGTCAGGCTTTTATCTGCAAAAAACAAACAGATCATTAATCCTCAACGTTATAGCAAAAGGCTAATTTGAAGATTCTTGGAGGATTTCTTTGTTTAGCAAATAAACTCAACGTGTTCCTTCATAGTTTTGAGGACCATTGAATGAGAAGGCACGTCCAACCTTTTGACTGGTACGGACTGTACTGTAATGTAATTAATTCCCATCAGTCCAGATTAATGGCTTAATCCATTTTTTTTGTGACCCTCAGCAAATGGAATCAATCCTCTATTCATCTCACAGCTGTCGCTGCAAAACCATTTACATCTGATGGCATCCAGGATTTAGACGAGAGCCGGATACCAGCGGCCAGCAATCAATATTTACAGTGTGATAACCATTAGTCATCGGAAAATGTTCACACATATAAAGCCTTCTCAAACAGTCAAACCTTTTGGCAATGATTCCAACATTTCTAGGGCAGGATATTTTATAGTCAAGTAGTGAACCTTTATAGCGCGGGGGGGGGGGGGTCACTAATGAGCGGACCCCCAAACCTATAACCGATAGATAATTGAGAACTGTAACATTTAACCGGTGCAGCCTTTACAGCGTTGTAAACCACATGGCGAGCGCTACTGCTTGAAGACGTCTTCCAGGTCCGAGTGTTCGGGTATGCATTAAGCGATGTGTGTGTGTGTGTGTGTGTCCTCCGTTCTATCCAGAAAGGTGCGACTCTATTGTCGGGCTGTCACTACAAATCAAACACTCCCATCAAAAGTTTGTTTTTAAAGAATTTGAGTTGACAAACCCGCTATGTATGTATGTGTGTGTGTGTGTGCGCGTTATCCAACCGCCCGGGGAACTAGTTGTTATAATTACTTATTAATAAAGAAAGAGAAAAATATATAGAGTTAGCAGTGTAGCAACACGTCCAGATTCTGCACGGTCCCAAATGCTTACTTCACTAACAGTCTTTTAATTACACGCGAGATATTTAAGCCAACCTGGTTCTCCTCTCCAATCGAGCAGGTCTTTCAAGTTTAACTTTCAATGGCATCATTTCGTTGTGCAAAAGGCTGAAACAGCACGTGTTGTTCATTCCTCTCTTCTCCATGTGGAGAGCTTTTTAAAGATTTATTGTTTATTGAGAGAAATACATTTGTTTCCTCTGCCTGACCAAAAAAAGTGTTGCAAAGGAAACGCTTTAACAAAAGTTGATCAAGAAAGGTTCAAATCCTCGTCCTTACTTCGGTCGCTGTTTTGTTTGTGTTTTGTTAGTCACACGTCTACTAAACCTGTTCAGCCACCAACGGCTGAGGAGATTCATTCTGCAGGTGTGGACCTACACAAGTGATGGACGAGCAGATGGTGTGAACAGAAGCCCCTGGCTGGTGTGCTGACAGGAGGGGCGGGGGTGGGGGGGCAGGACCAGGATCCTGGTCTGCCTGAGACAACAGTACAAATACGGCTTCTCACGGGGTTGTAAAAATAGCGCCACAGCTTCGGGTAGGGCTGTAAGAGACCGGCTGGGTCAACAGCACACCAAGACACAGAAATGGCATCGCACCTCTGGATAAATATAGATTAGTAGCGGGGAAAGGGCTCAGAGTGCTTGGGGAATAACTCTCAGAAGGAATCAGCGCGGGGCCGTTCTTGTTAGCTGGAACCCTCCGTCCTCCAAACAGTGACACCAACTCACAATAAATATCACAAAGATTAACTAACAAAAGGACAAACGCATAGGTCGTTGATTAAAATAAATTCCAGTCTCCAGTGTTCATCATATAAAAAGGTAACCAATGAGATGACCAGGTAACCAATGAGCTGAACAGCCAACCAATGAGATGACCAGGTAACCACCGAGCTAACAAAATGAGCTGACCAGGCAACCAATGAGCTAACCAGGTAACCAAGTAGCTAACAAATGAGCTAACCGGGTAACCATGGAGCTGACCAGCCAACCAATGAGATGACCAGGTAATCAATGTAATAACCAAGCAACCACTGAGCTGACCAAGTAACCAATGCGCTAACCAGGTAAGCACTGAGCTAACTAATGCGCCGACCAGGTAAGCACTGAGCTAACCAATGCGCTGACCAGGTAACCACTGAGCTGACCAAGTAACCAATGAGCTAACCAGGTAAGCACTGAGATAACCAATGCGCTGACCAGCTAACCACTGAGCTGACCAAGTAACCAATGAGCTAACCAGGTAAGCACTGAGCTAACCAATGCGCTGACCAGGTAACCAGTGAGCTGCGGACTGGCGTTAGCCGAGTAGCCACAGATGAAGGCTCCAGCTTGTCGCCATAAACAAAGCCAGCACGGACGGTCACGCTGGATGCTCGCGTGCCTCTGAGACGCAGCGTTTAAATGTCGAATGTGGAAGAGCGTCATTTTCAAGCCACGAACGTGTCGATGTCGCTGAGGCTCAACGTAACGACGGCTATCTGTAGTACGGCTGGTAACGTAAACAAGGAGACGTGCTCGTGTATTTTATCACATGTACAGCGTCAGCTAGCTAGCATCTTTTACGGTATCTGCTGGCGGTGTGTGTGATGATTGTACTCACCGAGCTTCGGAACGTCGCAGTTTTATGTGCGTTTTCTTCACTCTCAGTGTATTTACACGTTGATGGCTAACGGTGCTCGGTAGGTGCTCTATTGTCCACCGAAACAAAAGCTAGCAGCAAACTCACTAAACGCTACAGCCGCAGACCACTGACGTCTGGTTATGAAGGGATGCCAGGTCGGGTTGGCTCATCCTCCTCAACCAAGGAGAACCGTTAGCCCATCGATACACTTCAGATAATATACATCGCAAAGGGGACAGCTGGGGTTAAGGCCTAGTGTTTTCCTGGAAAGTTAAAGTTGTTACTATTCATCATGGTCCCTCTTCGCTTTCAAAAGCACATTTGTTCACGTTGGGAAAATCTTTTTCAAACCTGGCAACCCACCGGCCCTCCAGCCTTCACGCGCACTCTGCAGTTCTACCAGCAGAGGGCGCTGTTTACTGCCAGGAAAGCAGACTGGGAGAGGAGTACTACATCAAATACTTCACTCTTTGTAATTTCAAATGTGTATTACAACCGTAGCAGTGGGACAGAGCCGCGGGTGCATATTTAGAAATGTAAATGCTTCCATAACTTTAAGGTTAAAAGCCATGGGGGACTTTTTAGGGGCTCTCATCTCATTCAACCTCTTTCATGAACTGTGATCAAACAGTGAGTCCAAGGAAAAGTATTCAGTCCTCAAACAAAGTTGTACGCTGTTATGGTGTAGGACACTTTTTCTTTACTTTACTGTATATGCTAAATTTGGTATGCTGTTAAGAATCTAAAGCCCCTCGAGACAAATGTTTGATACAAAATTGACTTCAAAATGTATTTTCCCTTTATTATTATCTGCGTTTTGCTCTTCATTATTTCCATGGATTAAACATGAATAGAAAACAGTTTATTTACTTACACCTCCTGTGACCTACAATCGTCTACAAGACAAAATCTAAATGCGATCTCGCAGTCAGGTTTGAGTGTTTTATTGGCACGTACAACTCACCGTTTAAAAATGTTTAAAAAAAAGTTAATGGTAGAGGAATCAAAGTGTTATCATTCATTGAGACACAATAACAAAAAAAAAAAAACACAAAAAACTGTTTTCAGGTAACAGTGATGAGTTTGCAACTTCATTGAGGACGACTGTTTACATGAAATCACAGATTTTTTTTTTTTTTAAAGCAAAAGGAACACTTTTTTTTGTTTTTTTTTAACAAATGTACCGTCTTGCTGAGAAGCTGCTCATGAACCAGTTTGGTTACTCATTGACCGTCGCTCTTTTAAGCCGATATTTAAGAACGAGCTAAATGCGTTTCATTTCAAACAGATGCTCTAGGAGTCTTTTAAAGATGACCACGGCCGTCGTCCCTGTGAAGAAAACAACTTCACTGTGTGTCTGATGTCAAAACAACATTTCGGTGGGTCTTCCTCTTTAACATTATGAGAGAACACCAGTTTTAACGTCGGCCTCATTATCAGCCTTCTATGAACAATTGAGTCGCGCCCGGTAACAGCAGTGTCAAATCGGACTTTCATCACAGGAAAGAGGAAGATGACGTCGTGAGCATCCTGAAACTAGAAAAAAGGACACAAGACAAACAAGAAAGGAAGAAACTGAGGTCAGCTGACATGGCTCGGTTAAGTTTCCAGTACGTGTAAAAATACAAATAAAAAAAAAAGACTTCACAACAGCGACACATCTTATAAGTCTGGGGTAGATCACAGCAAAATACTCAAGTAAAGAAGAGAAGACCCCACTGCAGCAAAGGGCTTTTTGTGGGACACGGCGACGCAAGAAGGATGCCATTTTAAAACACAATTCTATTTAAATGTATAGGTTAAGTGCTTTGCCAGATACAATTAGTCAAATGAAAAACACTCAGCTATTTCTAAGAAAAAGTAATGCTTCTTTGGGGAGTTATTCAATAATCAAATATCACATTTTGACTGAGTTGAGGATGAATCATTTCTATCACAACCCAACAGGAAGTGGCATTCATTAATCATTTGACTTGAACGGTTTAATACGTTCAGAAGCTTTATTGTAACGCAGCCCTCCAAACTATACCTTCATATTAAGAAACACAAATCACTCAACCAGTCCCATTTCTTTTATATTGAAAGTAACCTTGATAGGCAAGGACGCGTAAGTGCACGAAGAAACAGACTGCGAGCTCTAGGTTTTAGAATTCACAATCTAAAATGAACTAAAACCAATAACGGCCTTTTGAGTCACCTCTCCACGCTCATCATCTTCCGTGGTTTCCTTCATGTCGGCCGTGATGGTGGTAAACTTCATCTAGGAAGGCGCTTCTGTTCTACAATCAGTGGGGAACTCGGGGAGCCGCTGCGAGGACGAGCGACGTTTCAAAAACGCGGAGAGGAGAGGATCCCCGCTCTGGCTGACGGACCGTCCGCTCCTTAAGCTTCAAGGAAAACTTAAAACGTGTTTCGGTTGGTTGTTTTTGTTGACGATGGCGGGCGTTACGTCACCTGAGATTTCCTTTTAAGATTTGGTCATTTGATGGATACTAAAGTGTTTTCTGAAATGTCATTTAAAGCCTATTTGAGCTCGTCCATGCTCAGCGGGTGGGGGTGACTGTGGAGCAGTTGTAGCTGTGATGAAGTCAGGTAGAAACCCGTGTTTGTGCCGTCACTAGGTTAGTTATTATTAACTAGTTAGTTGTTTGAACCTGCAAAGCGCTGGTGCGACTCGACGCGACGTGCGCTGAAGTAGGTGGAACGCGCGGGACCCCGAACCGGTGAGCGCGTTCCCAGAAACGAGGCGGAGGGATCACAGCAGGACGTTCATGACCGAGTAGACGCGGCCCGATGTCCAGAACAAAGAAGATCTAAACGCAAAGCAGCTTCACAATCTTTGGACAGCTTCAGAAAAAGAAAATACATGAGCTATAATGGAAACATGAGATAAGCTTGGGAGTTGACTAAATAAAAAAATTTTTTTTAAAAGGAGGACAAGAATGACCTTCAAGGGTGCGAGTCTGTTGCAGTGTGCTTGCAGCAGACGTGGTCCGTGCAATCTGTACAATAATTAATTCACAGCAATTTCCAAATCAGGAATGAACGCGGGCGGGCAGCCCTACTTCTAAAAGTATCCCTTTGTTCTTCGAGAAACTCCAGTACCCAGAACTCTGTTCAACAGATCCTCGTGGAAGGCCATTATCCAGTGACCGTTTGAATAGAGACTAATAATCGCGTCGACGATAATAAATAAATATGGGGAGACACAGCGATCGGAAGGGAACAAAAAGGGAGGAAAAAAAAAAAAGGAGCAGTGGAGGTGGCTCCACCCTGCTGGGGAAAATGATATAAAACCAGGTGAAGGAATGGATGGAGAGATGATGTCACCATGGGCACGCAGGAAGCTCTTGGAAAAGTCTGCCCCCCCCCCCCCCTCAGCCGTTGTATTGCTGCTGGTAGCGGCGGTTGAGCTCGCGCAGCTCCTTCTCTCGCACCCGGCGCGCCTTGTTGGACTTGGTGGAGCGGCTGGAGCGGGTGGACTGCGCCGACTTGGTGCTGTGGCAGCGCGAGGACGCCCGCTTCAGCAGGTTCTGGGAGATGCAGCGCTGCAGGTTCTTCATGGACGAGGACGCGGCCATGCTGACCACCCACGGGTGCTTGATGGCCTGGCCCGCCGTGAGCCGCTCGCTGGGGTCCACCGTCAGAATCCGCTCCACGAAGTCCTTGGCCAGGTTGGACACGCTGGGCCACGGCTGGAGGCGGGAGACAAGACGTCAATTAAGACACTTTTGATGGCGCACATGTCCTTTTTGATGGCTTCGGTCTTTTCATTCGGGGGACATTTCTATTCAGTTGATCTCCACATACACAGTGTTGGTGTCTTTGGACGCATGTTTCAACATCACACTTACAGGCGTTAAAACTACAGCTTTTTATTCGATGAATACGCCGCGTGAGCAATGGTGCTGCAGCTCAGTCTATTGGACACTAGGTGGCAGCAGAGAGATACTGAACTAAACAGTTTGATTTATTCCACTTAATGTGATAAGACATTCTGTAATCATTCGATCTACTTTATTCATTGTATGCAATTTTGCCGCAGCATAACCTTTCCAAAATGTACCTTATCGTCTCTGTGGGTCTATTTAGCACAATGACTGGTACCGAGTCACTATCGCGATACCAGCGGGGCCCAAACACATCTTTACTTTACTGTTTCAACTATACTATGTGTATTATTTAACAATTTGTAACTTTTCTTGAGCCAATTTTGTCTTTTTATTATTTATTATTCTTTGGTAAATTGAAGGACATTTAATTCACTTGGAGTGACTTACTGATGAATCGACTAACGGCGTCAGCTCTACGAACGCGTTCAAGTGGTATTTAACAATAGATTCAAGCTGCTGCTTTCCAATCGATTTAGAGCACTGAAAGGTAATGGATCAAAAGAAATAGCCAACAAATCAACAGAAGATAAGCGAGAACTTTGCGGGCAAGCCGACAAATAACTGTGGAGACGAGGAAAGGCTCTAAAAAGTAATTGCAGTTCCCGTGCATGACTTACACGATGCACGTTGGCGGAAATGTCACCACGACCGAGCTTACGAGAAAACTCCACGAGTGTTTGCATTGCAAAACCGGGTCAATGGACTACGTAATGTTCCTTTACTCGTAAAGTCAACCCCAGAGGATCAGCCCCCGATCCGCTGGCCTTCTACGGGACATTTCTGCGTCTTTCAGCTACGCTTGGTTTCGGTCCCACTGCTGAGCGCGTTTTCCAGCCGCAGCAGAGAGGTCTGCTAGGCGCTCGCCGCCAAACGCCACCCGGACAGAGCGGCTGATCAGCGGCCGAGCATTTCGCTGCGACAGAGACAGACGTTTCTGTGGGGAACGCGTCAAAGAGCCGAGCCAGAGGTCAGAGACGAGGGGCCAGCATTCCACACTAGAATCCGAACCAATGCCAATGTGGCGACCGTTTCCCCATTTGAACATTAACTGTTAGAATTGGCCAATAGAATTAGGGCAGCGTGTTCCTAGTGTGTCTCAGTAGAACGTGACTTATTGTTTTCAACGTGAGCCACGTCACTCTTCTGCTCCCCCTTTGTCAAACAGAAATGGGTCGTTGTGGCGCAGGGGTTAGAGAAGGTGTGCTGGGAAGCACAAGGTTGTTGGTTCGAGTCCAGGCTGCCCCATGTTCCATGTCGAAGTGTCCCTGAGCAAGACACCTAACCCCTAATTGCTCCCCGGGCAAAAATGTGAAAAAGCCATGGGTTTAAAGTGTAATGTAAGTCGCTTTGGATAAAAGCGTCTGCTAAATGACCTGTAATGTAATGTAAAATTAGCTTTTATAAAAGGAAGTATGGACCCCGTCGCTCAGACGCACAGTTCAACGCAAGCGAGAGGATGTAACCACTTATTAAATATTACAGAACTGCTCAGCTGTCATTTACGCCGGAGGGAGGGCGCGTCGACAAACACACACGCGAGTGAGCGCGCCGCGGTAAACGGAAGAAGAGGCATACGTGGACGCGCGATGCGAGGCGACGAGAGAGAGAGGAGAGCGCGTTAGACGAACCCTGTCGCCTCGCAGGAAAAAGCCACACTTCTACTCAGCGACCTGTTGACGGCGCCTCGTGCGGCGTGAGGATTGTATTCCTGTATTACATAAATACCAGGGAGCAGTTAAATCTGCTAAAACTCATTATCTATCTCACCTGGTTGCTAGTAACACCCAGAGGCCTCAGGTTCTTTTTAAAGTGTTTAACTCACTTATTAATCCTTGTGAAAATGACTGTGCTGTGCCATCCACATTGTTGTGTGAAAACCTCCTGAAACATTTCATAGATAAAATTGCTGGCCTGAGCTTTTCATCCCCCGTTTCTTCCGATGGCCCCTCTGTTACTTTTTCATGCCCAGCGGTCTTTCAGCAGTTTGAGCCAGTTTCACTAAACCTTCTTTCTGACATAGTCAAACAGCTTCGTCCGGCTAACTGCCTACTGGATAGTATCCCTGCACGCTTACTTAAAGAGGTTTTTAACACTGTTGGGTCCAGTATTTTATGCTTGGTTAACTTGGCAATCTCTCAGCTGTTTAAACATGCTGTGCAACCACTCTTAAAAAAGAAAAATCTGGATCCGTTAGTTTTGTCTAACTTTAGACCTATTTCTAAATTACCCTTTTTATCTAAGGTCTTGGAGAAGGTGGTTTTTAATCAACTTCAAATCATTTTTAGATGATTGTAGTATTCATGAAAAGTTTCAGTCGGGCTTTAAGCCCCGCCACAGCACTGAAACGGCCCTTCTAAGAGTCTACAACGGCCTCCTCTTAGCTGTCGATTCAGGAAATTCTGCTGTTTTAGTGCTCTTAGATTTGCCTGCTGCCTTTGACACGGTCAACCACTCTATCCTTTTATCCCGACTCAAGCAAAGTGTTGGCATTAGAGGTATAGCCCTAAAATGGTTTGAATCCTACTTGACAGATAGGAGTTTTTCTGTCCACATTGGTAACTGCTCTTCATCTGTTGCCCCTCTGTCCTGTGGGGTCCCCCAAGGTTCCATTTTGGGACCAATGCTGTTTTCTCTGTATATGCTGCCCTTAGGGTCCATTTTTAAAAAACACAACATCTTTCCATTGTTTTGCTGATGATGTACACATTTACCTGCCTGTAAAAAACAATAAGGACACTATCAAGCCGCTGTTAAACTGCTTGAGTGATCTCAAAGTATGGATGGATCAGAATTTTCTCTGTCTTAATGACAGTAAGACCGAGGTTGTTGTGTTTGGACGTACTGAACACCTCCGTGCCTGTGTAGATACTCTCAGTATTTTAGGCTCCCAAATTCGTCCTTTTACCAGAAATCTGGGAGTGATTTTTGATCGTGCTTTTAAACTTGACAAACAGATTAGTTCTGTTGTCAAAACTAGCTTCTTCCAGCTGAGACTCCTGGCTAAAGTCAAGCCCTACCTGCTACGCAAAGACTTTGAGAGAGTCATACATGCATTCATTACGTGCCGCTTAGACTACTGCAACTCACTGCGTGTTGGGTTGGATCAGTCATCCCTTCGTCGCTTGCAGTTAGTCCAGAACGCAGCAGCTCGACTTTTGACCAGGACTAAAAAACGCGACCACATTACACCGGCTTTGGCCACCCTCCACTGGCTTCCTTTGTTTCAGGATGGAATTTAAAATTGTATTAATTGTTTTTAAAATTTTAAATGGGTTGTCGCCTTCCTACTTGTCCACACATCAGAGCACTGAGGTCGTCTAATCAGATGCTCCTCGATGTGCCTGATCCAGGTTAAAAACCAGAGGTGACCGAGCCTTTTCAGTGGCTGCTCCAAACCTCTGGAATACTTTGCCTATTCGTGTAAGAACAGCTCGGACCATTGCAACGTTCAAGTCCCTGCTTAAGACCCACTATTATTCATTGGCTTTTAATTCAAGTTGAGCTTTGATATTTTGACTTTATTCTTTCTCTACTGTCAGATATTTTGTATTGTACATTGTGCTCTGTCTGTGTTTTATTGTATCGCTGCCTTTCGAGCTTGTTAAGCACTTTGTTCAACCGAGGTTGTTTTTAAATGTGCTATATAAATAAAATTGAACTTGAACAAACACGGGGGGGAAGTGTTTGTGAGCGATGGCTCCTCACCTCTCCCGAGAAGCTGTACTTCCCCTTGAGGATCTGCCGGTAGAGCCTCATGCGGTTGTCGTCCTCAAAGGGCATGGTTCCGCTTAGCAGGATGTACGAGATCACCCCCAGCGCCCACATGTCCACGGCGTTGGTGTAGGGCTTCCTCACCAGGATCTCGGGGGCGATGTACTCCGGCGTGCCGCAGGTGGTCTTCATCAGACACTCGTCCCCCTTCTTCCTGCTGCTGGCCAGGCCGAAGTCGGTGATGATGATCTTGGAGTCGGACCCGGGGTGGTAGTAGAGCAGGTTCTCCGGCTTCAGGTCCCGGTGGGTGATGCCCAGGGTGTGCAGGTACTTGACGCCGTCCAGCACCATCTGCAGCACGCGCGTGGCGTCCCGCTCGGTGAAGGAGCCGCGGGCGATGATGCGGTCGAAGAGCTCCCCGCCGGTGGCCAGCTCCATCACCATGTAGACGCGCTCGGCCGTCTCAAACACCTCCATCAGCTGGATTATGTTGGTGTGACGCACGCGGCGCAGGACGCACAGCTCCGACTCGCAAACCTCCCTCCCCTCCCGGTAGCGGGTCTCGATCATCTTGATGGCGTACGGCTGCCGCGTGCTCTTGTGCTCCACGCGGACCACCCGGCTGAAGCTGCCGCGGCCGATCAGCGCTTTGATGTCGTACTTGGCGGTGACCCGGGGGTCAAACTTGGCTCGATATTTCGCCACCTTCTTCCGCTGAGGGTCCGACGGATCGGACGGGTCCTTTGGGGGCTGGGCGGAAGCGGCGGCTTGGGCCTGCGCCTGAAACGGGGAGGCCCCGCCCGTCTTGCTCCTAGTGCCGTCGCCCCGTATGAAGTGCTTATAGATATCCGTCTGAGGAGGATCAACCTGAAAAATACAATTAAAAAAAAACATAATTAACCCTTAGACATCAATGTACATATTCTTAGTCTATAGTTTGTTTAGTCTGACCAATATGAGGCTTCTAAGGCTCAGACAGATCAATATGTGGCTGATAGTCATCAGCTTTTACATGAATGAATCTGAAACAGATACCACATACTTTTTTTGTGGCCAAACACACTGAGTGGGAGGTTTTACTCACTATTTAATTGCTGTTGAGATTTGAGGGTTCTTTAGATCTTTGATCCTATATTTCTAGCATGTGTACAGTCGATATATACAAAACTAGTCAACGACAATTGAGAGAAGAATATATGGATTGTTCCTTAAAAAGATGAATCCTGAACAGGTGGGAAAAAAAGTAAATTTATTGATATAACAAATTTATCTTTTGAAACATTTCTTAATAGTAAAAATTTAAAAAATGTCCCAAATCCCCAAAAGACGCATTTCAACCAACAGTCAAGAACCCAAATATCTTCTAATTAATATCAGAGACGGTATGATGATCAGTTATCAAAATAGTTTATGATTGGTGTCCGTTGTTCGGTTTTCCAATTGCAACATCTTGTGACACTCTGGCACCAAATGTAACTCCAACTTCCAACGACTAAAAATATTTGAACCCTTCCAATATTCAAATGCTGCAATGTCACTAATCATTTTATAAACTAAGTAGCAATAATATTCTACTTTCAGCTTCTCACACATATTACTGCTACTTTTGCTGCTTTCTAGAAACAACAGCATCAGGGGAGCTTTCAACGCCCCCCCCCCCCCCCCCCCCCCGCCCATTACCAGAAGCATTGTCGACCCACTGACCTTTTTGACCAGGTCCAACTGAACGTCCCCTGGAGGCTCCGGGAGGACCTTGCTGTTCCTGCACCCCATCACATCAGCCTGGGCCACTGCTCAGCCAGCCGCACAGGCCGCCAGGAGACCTGCCTCATCACAGCAACGGCTGATCCAACACACGGCGGGCGTTCAGCATCCGGGCCGCACCCAGGCGGAGGGTTCATGAATGAAGCCGGGTCACGCCCACTCGAGCCCCCCGCGAGGCGGCATCGGCAGTCGCACCTCACCGAAGCACCCGATGCACCCGACCCCAGTTTAAAGGGTGTAGGGCGGCTGGATTTATTGCGGGCGGGTGTGTCTGCGCGGGGCGGCACGGATCGGTGGGGGTCTGGGTACCTCGAGCCCCTGGAAGTACCTACCAGGGCACCATGTCCAGACGGCTTACTGTGTCAGGGAGCGACAGAGGTTCTATCAAACAGCTGAAAGTGCGATCGCCTTTAGGAGAAGTGCCGGGATCCTTTTTTTTTTCGGGATGGGGGGCTGTAGTGTCAGCAGCGGTCTTGATACAGATATAGCAGCTCCACTGGAGGCCGGAGAACAGCGGAGCGAAGCTCTGAAACACAGAAATGAAACATGAGTGATGGTGGTTTTAAGGCCCAAGGGCCAGTAACAGAGGCGGATATCTAAAACACAAGATGAGCAGCACTGAAGTCACACTGCGGTTTCCTGTGGTAGTTGTGTGATGAGGCCATTATTGTGAAACCAAAATATGATCACAGCCATTCAGACGTGTTCTGAGAATTCAGAAAAAAAAGAGGGAGACGCGTTGCCATTGGTCACTTATATCCGGGTATCGAGAGCTGCTTTTTCAATATTGATAAAACCTGTGAGGGCAAAATGTTTTAAAACACACCCCAGTCACAGCAACGGGACATTAACGGGAAACACCGCTAAAAACGGTACCCGTTAAAAGGACCCGGGACAACTTTCACCAGAAAGTTGCATTCAAGTTTTGGTAGAATGAGAAAGAAAGAAAAAAAAAAGTCCAGGCCCTACTCATGTCAATGTTTTTCTCTGCAGCCGAGACCCCGTTGGACCGTTATTTCCGGCAGGACATTCCTCGCAGACCTCCACCCTTGACCCCGACGCTGCCAGCGCGCGAGCGGCTGACCCTCCTCACCTCGTTAGCGGTTCCGAGGGCTCGCGGCGCGCGAGCGTGCTAACCGGACTAGCCCGCTAGCGGCGAGCAGGGCAGGACTCCCAACTTTTTTTTTTTTGCCAAATCCAGCCTCCTCACCCCACTCTCACTCGGCGGCGCGCTCCGGTTTCACCCCCGCAGTTTCACAACTTTATCCCCCCAAGTCGAGCAAGTGAAATCCGCCGCTTCACCTGTCAGCGACGCGACGCGTCACTCCGCCGGCGGGTCATTGAGGCTCTGTGGAGAAACATGGGAAACGATGTATTTTTTTTTTAATCTCTCCCCCCTCCTTGTCGGTCGCTTTTCTGGCGATGTTTTTTCGCCCCGAGACCGCCGTCTCACATCCACAGGAGAGTGGAAAGACGCACGCCAACGGGTTCCGGTGCTTTCAAAATAAAACCACGAGCGGTGTTACGATCATGATGTGTTGTTTTTCCTCCTTTGCAGAGCTTGAGCTCTGATTTTTTTAATTATTATAATTAACAACTTAAACCAAACCGCATATCTGACCAACAAATACTGCTGAGGATAGTACTTACTTGTACGGAAATGTCATATTGGTGAGAAGTATTCAGTTACAGTGTCACCATCTTCCATCTTTTAAGGAATATCAAGCATTGTGATGGCTTCAAAGCAGAGAGTTTCATTAAGGCCCCACAACTTGTGGTGCACAATAAGGTCTAGTATTGTTGATACTGTCTAACATCTGGTTGATTCTGATTCATTGAAAACGTGATCGTGATTAGGAGCTGACTGCTTAAGGATCCGAACAGCAGAGTTAACGGTCTTGAGTGTGCTGCATATTTACGAATGAGCAAGTTTGAACAAATTACCAGAGAGCAGAGCTGACCTACGGTGGTAAACCAATGAAACATCTCCCAAGAATTCCACAGGAATTCAATGGGAATGCATGGGGCGGTTATTGTATTGTTGTGTACCCAAGAGCCCTCAGGCTTGAGCCAATCACCATGCATCAGTTACATCACAAAAAATATATATAAATGTAAATATGCATCTGCTGATAACCCACATAACTCCAACATCTGTTTTCTCACAACCCACTTTGAGTGCTTTTAATTTGAAGTCACAACCTTTTAACTTCCCGTGTGGTTCTGTCGGTCTCTTTCTCAAACGGCGGAGGTCCTCTTCTCTTCCAACTTCTTTTGTAGAGACGGGACGACCTCCCTCAGCTTGTTTCGACCCTATTAAGTCCCCACCGTCACTTCCTGGATACGGAGAGTCTCCTCGGACAGAGTGCTGACTCCTCTTTGGAAAAGTACAAACCGTACTTATAATACTGAGCGTAATACCAGCTCAGGTACAGTACTCATGTACAGTACAGCGGGACTCTTTAAATATGAATTATATACAAACTCTCTCTCTCTCTCATTGTATATATATATATATATGTGTGTGTGTATATATATATATATATATATATATGTGTGTGTGTATATATATATATATATATATATATATATGTGTGTGTGTATATATATATATATATATATATATATATATATATATATATATATATATATATATATATATATATATATATATATATATACTGTACCTGAGCTGGTATCACGCTCTCCGGACACACACACACACATATGTGTCCGGAGAGCGTGATACCAGCTCAGGTACAGTATATATATATATATATATATATATATATATATATATATATATATATATATACATATATATGTGTGTGTGTGTGTGTCCGGAGAGCGTGATACCAGCTCAGGTACAGTACAGCGGGACTCTTTAAATATGAATTATATACAAACTCTCTCTCTCTCTCTCTCATTATATATATATATATATATATATATATTTATATATATATATATATATATATATATATATACACATATATATACACTGAGTTCATCCGCAGCAGAGAAGCAGATGGATCCGTTTCTTTAAACCCTGCATACAGAAAAAAACAACTTCAATTCACCACTTCAATTCACTGTCTAAATACACCGTCAATGCAGCTTCGTCGTTGGACACGTGTTTCACAAATCGTGTTTTGAATCTGTGCTTTGGATCTATTTTTCCTTTCACAGAAGAGGACAGTGGTTCCTGGCTGCACACTGTAGTGGTGTTCCGATCGGTTGCACGACATGTCCTCTTGGTGTCACTATACACATAAAAGTCCGTTTTGAAGGCCTTCTGGAAATACAAGGCTGTTATCTGAAGTCATTTTATTAGGCTGGCTTTTCCCCAACACTCATGCCCTCCACCACGCTTGTAAAAAAACACACGCACAAAAACTGTCTGATATGAGTGGCATCCAGCTTCACCCTGCCTGTTCGTAAGCAGCGTAATAAAGAACGCGCGGCCTCGACTTCAATACCCATGTGAAGTGATGAAGTGCGCTGGACTCCGACCATGACTCTCGGGCCGGCTTATTTGTGAGGCGCTGCAGTATTGCGGAGCAGCATTTGAAGAAAAAAAAAAAGTAGATGGAATTAGGAAGAAGAATAAAAAAGAACCGTTCCCGAAGGAGAGTCAGCAAGACAGTAAAATTCATCTTATGACGCCAATAAAAAGCTCCTTGAATTGGATTGAGGGAGTGAAAATGAGTGGGATTGGAAGGTGGGGGGGGGTGACAAAAGAAACAACGGATGACAGATGGTGGGTACCAACAGAAATATAGGGAGAACGGAAGGGAGGGAGGAAAGTGTGAGGCGGCAGAGAGTAATCAAAATGGAACAGAGGGCGAAGCGATGCAGAGAGATGGAGGAGGAAAGGAAGACACAATACCGCCGACGAGAGAGTGCAGGAGAGGGAGAGAAGAGAGCGGAGGAAAGCGTCACAGGGGGTCCCTGGGGGCCCATCCTAGGTCAGGGCCTCTCGGGCTCCGTATACCACATCGTCATCCCAGTGATTGATCACCGCTTCGTCACACTCGGATTAAGACGCTTTGTCTGAGCGCTCTGCTTCTATTGACACTTCCCCAGCTCAGCTCTCGGTTTTACACCCCCTCGTGCCCCCCCCCCTCCCCTCTTCTCCCCAAAAGGTCAATATCATCTATTAGATCCAGATTTGCTGACTCCTGTATTATTTATCCATACAGAGGAAGAGAAGCCTGCTCTATTAAAAGCCCAATTGACTCTGTCTGAGTCCCGTCCACCATTAATATCCCCTTGATGCCCCCACCCCCTCATTTGTGTGCTAACTTTTAAGTCTACGGTGTGCCAGAAGCAAAGGGAGGGTTTATAAAATGAGCAACTTTAAGTATCTGTGTTTACTGGCAGTCCGGTGCAGCACTTATGAGGCGTATGAGCGAAAAACAAACCTGTTTATATGTCAGATGTTGTTGGAAGAAATTGCCATTTCTGCCTCTCACCCTCTCAGTCCCGTCCTTTACAGCGCGGGGGGGGAGGGGGTCTTCCCACAAGTGAGAAGAGGCAGAAAGAAAACACTGCTGCATGCCGTCAGTACAATCTGGTCATAGTGAAGCCAGTATTGATTACCACAGACGTGTAATTCCCAGGAGGAATATTGTCTCCTATACTGAAAAAAAGATCATAAAGAACCTCACACCCATTGCGAGGATATTATTGACCACCTCAGGTAAACTATCAGTTTCTGGAGAGTTATTGCAAAAACATTTCTGTGGTATTTCTATTATTGTCAGGTAATCATGGCAGGTGTGTGCACGCCTAGAACACCTGAAGAACTTACCCCGATCGTAAGTTACTGCTCCTCTCAATCTCCTTAGATTGTCCTTAAAACCTTCATATTCAAGGGAGGCATCTGACCAGGTAGATTTTTCTTGTTTCGATTTGTCAAACCAGCACCGTCACTACAGCGAAATGAAAAAAGAGAAGCCAATGCACTAAAGGACAAGGATCGCTAGAAAAGGAGAAATAGAGTGTTGCTGAAAACGTCTGGCCAGCTGATGTTGCTGAAACAACGCTAATGAGAGTCGGAGTGAACTAGAGTGATGCGCTAGATAAGCTAAAACAATGTGAAACTCCAAGCCTGAGAAGGAAAATCTGTTAAATTTGCATTCTAGTAGCCATACGGCAGAAATCTCTCTGGTTGCAAAACTACGTCAGACAGTATGGCACCATTTAGAGCCAGAAAGACTATCGCGGAGGGTATACCCTCTGCGGATCGCTGTAACAGAGCTGCAAGGTGTACGTATCACAACATCACTCCTCTGCCAATCAAATTCTGTTCAGAAAAATCAAGACATCGACATCAAAATGTCAAATTAAAGCTTTTAAGTAGAGTCTGTGTTTTCGTCTTACACCTTGAACACCCATTCACTTTTACTATACAGTCTACGCCCTATACCTATACCACATTTGTTTGATGAATGTATGGTCATGCATGGTTTGATCCAATTAACAAGGTAGAGTATGTTCAAATGACCAGTACGGGAGTCCATCCATCCATCTTCACATCTCTTATCCTGCACACAGGGTCGTGGGGGGGGCTGGAGTCCATCCCAGGCGAGAGACAGGGTACATCCTGGATTGGTCGCCAGCCAATTGCAGGGCTAACACAGAGACATACAACCATTCACACTTGCATTCAGACACCTACGGGCAATTTATATTCCCCAACCACAGCGTGTTGAGTAATAAAATGCAAAGAGGACCACAGCATTTCTAAAATCCTGGCCACATCCCTTTATAGAGGTAGATAGAACGCCGCAACACATGAGAACAGATTGAGAATGATATCTAAGTTGATCATAGAATAATATGAATTGGATTACGGTGCCAAACTGCGTGATGAAAATGTCAAATGAACAAGATGGAGAAGGAAAGACTGACGGGCGATGGAGTCGTAAACCGACAGTTAAGATGGACTGAAGAACAGATTGGAAAATAGACCAGCTGACGGAGTGACAGGACAGACAGCGATTATGACAGATGCAAGCGAGTTTGGACCAACTTCTGTCCAATGACAACACTGGAAAGGGAAAAGACAGGCAGAGGCAAGACAGCACTACCTTTATTACCCTTAAGTGAAAGAAAAGTTACCCCAGTTAAACTTAAGGCCTGAAAAAAAAATACTTTCGTAGAAGTGAATGAGGAAGTACTCTTTTGATTAAGAACTTAACTCTTTGTGGGTAGATGTTAATTCATTATCTCGCAGCTTAGGAGATGGGAAGCAGGCACAGCGGGATCTACCGGCAGACTGAGATAGATGGAGCAGACGCAGCTGGGGGGAAGGACCACCATTACTCAGGTGCATTTACTCCACTCTCTGCTTCAACGTACAACTTCCAACATTTCATGTAAGTAAAAGCAATTTGATTCCCTATTGCATAGTATTGCTGTGGCTCAGCCATTTTATTCTTTATGGGAGTGTGTGCTTGACTTGGTAACTAAAGTCGGAGAGTTTTTGGCAATCCTTGAAATACTAAGAAGACAGCAATGGGAAAATAAAGACCATGAGGTCAGACATGACAGGATGTTCTGAACGTCCCTCGACCATAACGATTTCTTTCTCCTCACTGTTTCTCAGCAGAAGTCTAAGCTCGAACAACCCACTGAGTTCAATCATCTGACTTCTCATTGTTTTGTTATTTGCAGAGGTTACTTTGAATGTTAAAGTGGTCAAAAGGAATCAATTTTGGAACTCTTGAAGTTCAGTTTTAAGCGATCTTAGTCTCGCTGCACCAGCAAAATTGAATGGAAATTGATGGCAAGTGGGAGTAGGTGGAAAATGGAGTGCACCGTGCGAAGGTTCACGGCAATAAACTTTCTTTTAAATTTAAAAATAAACCTTTGCTAAATCAATTGGCAGTGAATAGTAAGAGGGACACAACATGATGCACAACACATAAAAGAGTTGTCGGCAGCAGTAACCAATGGAGTCTCCTGTACTGTACACAGTGCACCCGATGGCTTGTTATTTTTTATGGAAGCTGGTGAAAGCAGCATAGAGGGAACAATTTGGACAATAGTGCACACCAGATCAACGCTAGTACTGAAATCGTTAAATATTCCACCGTCAGTATTCAGCTCATGTGGCTCTTAAAAAGGATAAAGTTCAGATGTGGAAGTACATCTTCATACAACACTGCACCGCAACGCCCATGCATTGAAAGAGTTATGGTCCTACTCTCCGTACCGCTGTGAAGTGATCCCTTGCTGGCCATGGCGAATAAGAGGTTGGATGACTCCTCCAAGATATGAACATAGGAAGCGATGCTTTGAGAGAAAACCGTGGGCCGTAAGGTCAATGTTAAATTAGAGAATGATTATTTAATTTGTTTGGAATTGGTTTCTCTTTGCAGTGAAGTCGTTAAGTCCCCCCTGTCTCCAAGAGTGTACAAATTCAAATGTGCTGAAGTTTGATTGGAATTGATGCCACCGGAGTGAAGAAATGACAGCACGGGTGCATGATCTCATTACCGGGTGGAAATTAAACTAGGAAGAAGCAGTTCTGAACAATTTGTACTCATACCTGGTGATAATACAAGACAAGTGTAAAGTTGTGCAGACGGCAAAATGGCAAAAGGTTAACCTCCCTTGAAGCTACCGCGAGAAACTTTCATCTTGCGTTGACTTTGCCGAGAAAATGGCGGTTTATGTCCTTGCCAATGACATATGACGGGATTCATTAATAAACATCTGAAAAGGAAGCTTGGAGATTAGTTCCAGTGCAGCGGAGTTTAAGGCAATCACAGCCGACCAACCAGCTGAACGTGGGAGCTAAGCTAACCCGGCTAGGACCTGAAGGCTACTCCACTTCCCGATACCACAGATGAGATGGGCAAAAGCAGAAAGTGGGCACAGCCGTAACGTATGCTGGGTTCAAGGTTAAACCAGTGAGTTGATCTCTGAATTGTGAATGATGTGTACAGTGGACAGCTTAGGCCGCAATTTCCCCTTGGGGATTTGACA
Source organism: Gasterosteus aculeatus (assembly GCF_964276395.1). NCBI lineage: Eukaryota > Metazoa > Chordata > Actinopteri > Perciformes > Gasterosteidae > Gasterosteus > Gasterosteus aculeatus. The sequence goes on from NC_135698.1 coordinate 3,995,453, forward strand.
AGTACAAAAGAAAATGGCAATTGTTTTCAGTTGTCATGGTGGCATCACATGCCAGTGGGCCGCTTCGCAGACAGATGGCTGGCTGGTTCGTTGGCTAACTTGTCCTTCTGTACCTGAACTATTTGATCCAGCTGGTGGATCTGAATGAGGATGTCCCTTCTACTCCTATTCCATTTCTATGGTTCTACCTTTGGAGGCAATTGACACTGATTTTCATTTATTCTAAGATGCTGCTTGTCAGAGAAATGATAGTTGTTTATAGGATGAATAGTCCTGGGAAGCCTGCTCAGTCCGCGTCTCATTATTAGGAGTTAAACAACAAGGTTGACACCACACTTATGCAATTTGTTTTCCATGTGTTTCATGTTTTAAATGCTAAATTTACCATCTATTATCTGCAGCTTTGCATGAATTGTCACAGGAATATGAGTCATAACGGTTTCCTTATCCAACTTTTGGCAGGTATTTCAACAAATGCACTTATTAATTTCGGTGAAGACTGTCTCTTGTTAAATTCTGACATGACCCCCCTGGCCCACCTTGAAACGCATTAACACATCTTGAGCTGAATGTGAACCCTGTGTGTTTGGGTGATGTAGCTTAGTGGACGTATTCCCATCTACATAGCAAAGAGAGTGGATGGTTTGTAGTCAAGGATTTGACATGGGCCACAAAAGCATCTTCTGAGACGGCCTTTGTTCCAAATATGAAAGCACATAGGCATTATTTGGTGAAGAATTTGATGTTGAGGTCCAGGAATAAAACACTGACACTCAGTCATACTGCTCACTGCTTTTGTTAAATTACTGGCTACTATTACAAAATCGACCTAATATCCCCACGGCGAGCAAGTGCCATCTCTGGAGCCTTAACAGAGGAGAACAATACCTCATACCCTTTTATTTTAGTAAATGCTCGTGCCCCCTTTTTCTAAGCACCAGTCATTAGACATTAAAATCAGCTTACAAGTTCATTACAGGCATAATGACCATGATATAATAATCTTCTGTGCAATTTGCACAATGTCTAAAACCTGAGGGCAGTGAGCGCCGACTGAAGGAACCGGGTGGGTAACACCCTCTTAGCGCAGTCATTACAGATCGATAATGTGACATGGGATGAAAGATTGGAACTTTCAAATGTAATAATAATGAAGAGCAACATTGCACTCAATGAGAACCAAGGACTTCAGGTCACACAGAAATACCCAGAGAGCCTATTAACTGGTCAATGAAGTGCTTTAATGAGCTCCTATAATGTCTGGTAAGTGATAAATATCACTATCAGGTGTCTTATGTTATATACACCACACATACGTGCTGCACACCCACTTGCAATTCATTCTGCACCTCCATGTCCATATTTTTTTTACAGAATAACATGATGTTTATCAAGACAGTATTTTAAGGGGTATGAAACATTCAAAATGTAGGCCTTTCACAACAATGTCCACGTCAAATCAGGAATCAGGAAACATTTATTTCCATAATATGTCAGACATACGAGGAATTTCACTTGGCGGTTGGTGCGTAACAGCAGACAGTACAATGGACGACAATACAACAGTGCACGAGGAATAAAATAATGCTATGGCTTAGTAGTATAAGGCTATGGGTTAGTTTAGAATAAAGGAATAAAAGTTAAAGTTACAAATATTTAAAAATAAAAAAGTAAAGTGCACCAGCGAACAGAAGGTGACAAGTGACGTGTGCAGTGTGAAAGAGAGTGACCGGTGGAATGTCAGAGTCAGTCAGTGGGGGACCGGGCTCTGTTAATGAGCCCGACTGCCGACTGGAAGAAACTGTCGGTGTGGCGGGAGGTCTTAGTCCTGATGGACTTCAGCCTCCTGCCAGATGGAAGGGGCACAAACAGGTTTTGTCCGGGGTGAGAGGGGTCGGCTACCATCTTTTTAGCTCGCTTCAGGGTCCTAGAAGCGAACAAGTCCTGCAGGGACGGCAGATTGCAGCCGATCACCCTCTCTGCAGAGCGGATGACACGCTTTGATGGAGGAGCAGAGGATGGACTCGATGATGGCCGTGTAAAAGTGCACCATCATCGTCTTTGGCAGGTTGAGTTTCTTCAGCTGCCTCAGGAAGAACAACCTCTGCTGAGCCTTCTTGGTGATGGAGCTGATGTTCAGCTCCCACTTGAGGTCCTGGGTGATGACGGAGCCCAGGAAACGGAAGGAATCCACAGTGGTGACGGGGGAGTCTCCTAGATGGTCAGACTCCCACCTGTAGGCGGACTCATCCCCACCGGAGATCAGTCCAATGAGGGTGGTGTCATCCGCAAACTTCAGGAGCTTGACGGACTGGTGACTGCAGGTGCAGCTGTTCGTGTACAGTACTGATGGTCCTAAAGGCTGAGACATGTTTCCCCAGCTTCACGTGCTGCTTCCTGTCAGACAGGAAGTCAGTGATCCACTTGCAGGTGGAGTCGGGCACGTGCAGCTGGGAGAGTTTGTCCTGCAGCAGAGACGGGATGATGGTGTTGAAGGCAGAGCTGAAGTCCACAAACAGGATCCTGGCGTAGGTTCCTGGGGAGTCCAGATGCTGGAGGATGTAGTAGAGAGCCATGTTGACAGCATCATCTACAGACCTGTTGGCTCTGTAGGTGAACTGCAGGGGGTCCAGGAGGGGGTCGGTGAGGGACTTCAGGTGGGACAGGACTAGCCGTTCAAAAGACTTCATGACTACAGAGGTCAGGGCGACAGGCCTGTAGTCATTGAGTCCTGTGATCCTGGGCTTCTTGGGAACAGGGATGATGGTGGAAGTCTTGAGGCAAGGTGGTACGTGGCATGTCTCCAAGGAGGGGTTGAAGATGTCAGTCTGTGTTCATTTGATGCAACTTCCTACCCAAGCAGATATTCTGCTCTTCATACCAAAAAATAAAATGTATAACATCTCCAGTACATTGCACATGCATCGTGCATGTCTTATAAGTGCATTAGTAAATATTCTTACATTCCACCACTGGCTGTACAATATGTTCAGTAAGTTCAGTATGTTCAGAGTTTGTTTGCAGCCGCTGAGGATGCTTTGACTGGCTCGTGGCTTTTCCTCCTGTTCTACTTTTTCAATGCACAGCTGCTGGCTGGAGTTATTGGCGCACCTCACTCACCAGTCTGCCAGCAGCCGAGAGACGCCAAGGGACATTGGATGTGCTAACTAGCTCGCTAACGCTAATTCATTCAACAATTTGGTCAGATGAACAGTAGATTAGTACATCTATGTACATTGGGACGGCATGCAAAAGATGACAGCAGGTTATAAAGATGAGTTTTAGTAGACAGGGCTCAATGGTAATTGTTTTTGTGTTAAAGTAGTTGGGTTGTCTTAAATCGGTTACGTATTCAGTTTCCGAAAATGTATTTCCATGGTAGAACTAAAAAGTGCCAAACTTAGCATCATGTAGACTTCTCTGTAAGTTAGTTTGAAACGTGGTTCCACTGCACGCAGGTGAGAAACAAAACGACCTCACTAAATGAACAGAGAAACGTAACCACTTTTTGCCACTTCAGGGTTGATGACCCCAAACTCCCCATACAGCTGGGAGGGTTTGGAACAGCCGATGTGTAAGTGTAACCGGAAAGTGTGTGTTTCCACACAGACAACAGAACTGACACACGGGTGGGTGGATGAGCAGTCTAAGTGTGGATTTTCCAAGAGGGAAAACATGTTGTGGCTTTTACCTTACCACCCATCCGCCTGCAAACTGTGTCTCTCTTCCTCCCACTCTGAAATTTCTCTCACTCCTCCTTTTCCTCCCTAATATCCCTCCCAACTTATTTTTCCCCTCTCATTTTCGGTCCTCTCCATCTTTGCATAACCTCCTCCATGCCTTCACTTGCTCACTTTATACCCCAGCTTGCATCCCACCCCACACCCCCCCTCTCTCAACCCCCCCCCCCCCCACCCCCCCATTTCTCTCTATGGATAATTCATCAGTGTTTCTCAGAGCTGCTGCCTGCCTACTGTGATTTCCACCGGGACCCTTTCAGGGACCATTCCCATCTCAGCCGGGAATTAGAGCCAGAACTACAGAGAGAAATTAATCACAGCCACCTTGTGCTAATCGTATACACAAACACACACATGCACTCAGACACAGAGGCGAACGTTGTCCTTAACTGTTCTCTCTTTTTATACACTTACTCTCTTGCTTCATTCAACTCTCATTCACTTGAAATTTGCATTTTGTAAAGGTGCGCCTTCAAAAAAAACGACAGAATGTATGGCTACATTGGTCTACTGAGGCTCCATCCTAATAGCCGTAGCTTGCAAGTATATGAATTGTCCATTCGCGAGAAGAAAAACACACACACAGACAAAGACACGGCTGTTACATATCACGCACAGATATCAGATTTGATTTTTTCGGGTGTTTTGTTGCAGAGGAGATTGTTTGACAGCTTTTCATCTGGTTGACATGTGACACGGTGAAGGATGGCAAAGGGAAGCAGATGAGAGGAGAGAAAGATCAGAGAAGAGGCGACAGGGAAAGGGAGATGAGGAGGAGGGGGATGGGAAGTTTCCAAATTTCGCAATTTCTACTCGATTCCGCAGAGGTGTGTCTGTGTGTGTGTGTGTGTGTGTATGTTTTTTTCCCCGCAAGAGAGAAAGAATAAACAGAATATTGATCAGAGATCGAGTGGCTCTCAGTGTGAACACCAAGGGAGGGACTGGGAGCACAGTTAATGTCACAACACACACTTACACACTTTTCTACTGTAAAATAAAAACATTCAAAAGCAGTTGGTCACCCCGACAATTTTGTGTTTTCCATGAAAACTCACATTTTTGTTTATCAAATGAGTTGCAAAACGAATAGAAAAAAATATATACATATATATAAGACATTGACATGGTTAGAAATAATGATTTTTATTTGAAATAACAACTTTGCTTTCATCAAAGAATGCTCCGTTTGCAGCGATTACAGCATCGCAGACCTTTGGCTGTTAATTTGTTGAGGTAATGTGTAGAAATTTCACCCCCGGCCGCTTCCTGAAGCACCGCCCACAAGTTGGATTGGGTTGATGGGCACTTCTTGAGAACCACACGGTCAAGCTGCTCCAACATCAGCTCAATGGGGTTGAGATCCGGTGACTGCGCTGGCCTCTCCATTTCAGACAGCACACCGGCTGCCTGCTTCGTCCCTAAATGGTTCTTGCATAATTTGGAGGTGTGCTTTGGGTCAATGTCCTGTTGTAGTGGTAGCCTTCCTTATTTAAAATCCCTTTCACCTTATACAAATCTTTACCAGCACCAAAGCAGCCCCGGACCATCCCGCGCCCACTTCCATCTCTTCTTTTTGTTGGCCAGTCTCAGATACTGGATGGCTTTTTATTTTCGCCTCTTCCACTGTAGACGTTGGCACTTTGCGGGTACCATTTAAAGACGCTGCCAGTTGAGAACCTGTGAGGCGGCTATTTCTCAAACTAGAGATTCTAATGAACTCGTCTTCCTGCTGAGTTGTGCACCGGGGCCTTCTCTCCCTCTACTCTGGTTAGAGCCCGTTTGTGCTGCTCTCCGAAGGGAGTAGTTCACACCGTTGTAGGAATTTTTCTTCGCAATTTCTCGCATGGAATAGCCTTCATTTCTAAGAACAAGAATAGACTTGCAAGTTTCACATGACTGCTCTATTTCTGGCCATTTTGAGTGTATAACCGACGCCACAAATGTGATGCTCCAGATACTCAACTAGCTCAAAGCAAAGACAGTTTTATAGCTTCTTTCACCAGCATAACTGTTTTCGGCTGTGTTAACATGATAGCACCAGGGTTTTCTAATCATCCATTAGTCTTCTAAGGCGATTAGCAAACACAATGTACCATTAGAACACCGGAGTGATAGCTGCTGGAAATGTATGAGGGGCCATTGAGGACTTAACTACTGAGACATTCTTGCACGTACTAATGAAACACTCGTACGTTCGCTATTGAAATGCTCTCGCGCACGTTACCGAGACACAAATGCGCACGCAACAATTCACAAATGTATTCGATTCAAAAATGCGAACAGAACAATTCAGAAATATATTGGATTTACAAATGCACACATAAAAAAATTACGATTCGTATTCATATTTGTTGATGTATTTGTTTGCGGATCTCCTCACGTTTGTTTGCGGGTTTGTGTGTGGGTTTTTGGAGACTCGTCTGACGTGAGTAGATCCCCTCACATGGGAAATGGGCCTCTATACAGCTAGGAAGATATTTCATTAAAACGTTTCCACCTTGAGTATTCATTTACCACATTAACAATGTATAGAGTGTACTTCTGCTTAATTTAATGTTGTTCTCATTGAAAAAAAGTGCCTTTCTTTGAAAAATAAGGACATTTCTAAGAGACCCCAAACCTTTGAACAGTAGTGTACATGGAAAACAATGAAACAAAACCAAATAATGAATTCTACAGGATATAGAAAAAATAAACTTTTTAACAAATTGTTACGTTTTAGAAATGCACTTCTTTAAAGATGAACATTGATTTTTCCCTGTGTACATGTGTAAAGTATTATTAAATGTCCTGTTAAATAATTTAACAACGGTGTCGAGTGAGAATTTTTTAAATGAAACAAACAGAAACAATTTCTGCAATGGTTTAATAAACCTCGGCTGGAGAATTATTGCCACCGGCTTCTTATCTCCATGCATTTGGATGCAAACTAGTTGAGATCGAGTTGGTACAAAGCATTGCCATGGCTGTGTGCTAAATATGGCCTCACAGTCACACTGCTATCTGACGCAAACGAGAAGTCTCAGTATTGGGCTTTAGCGGCACCCTGCTCACCACGGAATGTGGTGAAAGGGCAGAACAAGCACCCAAAATATGTATAAATGATTTGATGAAATTGCCCTTTAATGCACTTATTGTAAGTCACTTTGGATAAAAGTGTCACATAAATGACATTCCATGTAACGTACCCTTAATTTGCAATCAGCGCCTCTTTCTTCGGAGGAGAAGGAGTGCGACCTGTTTCACCAGGTGGTAGGAAGCTGCGCATGGAAAATAACTAGCTCTCTACATGCATAGATGCACAATAAATTCACTACTCAACAACAGTTAGAGCGCAGCCAGATGTTGAAAGCGCGGAATAGAATTTTAAATAGCATTCCCAGAACACAAACGCTCGACTGCAACACGCGGGGAGTGAAGAGGAGCGTGTCCCCCTTTAGAGCGGCTTGATGGAGAGGATAGAGCTCAATTGATTGGAGTGAATTAGAGAAAAGGTCAGACCCCCGCTGACCCCCGCTGGGCCAATAAGGCTACCGTCGCTGGGATTACTGTGTAGAGAAACACACATGCACGGACACAAACACAACCAGTAGAGACAGATTAACACAATTTACATACAAGACACAACTTATTAAGCTGAGAGGAGCCAATGCTGTAACACGCACACACACACACACACACACACAAACTGTGCTGCTAATTCTGAACAGTAATACTCCAGATGCAAAATGAGCCTTGCAGGCCGTTTACTACTCTTCCTTGCTGAAACTAAATAGGTGTGTGTGTGAGTGTGTGTGTGTGTGTGTGTGTGTGTGTGTGTGTGTGTGTGTGTGTGTGTGTGTGTGTGTGTGCGCGTGTGTGCGTAATGTCTCCAATAAAATGCTGCCATGATTTGGTTGCTCAAGGTCACACACAGACACACACACACAAAGAGACCTTCCATTTTTGTCTTATAACAAACTATTTCTTTTTAAACCTCCCTTGACACCCACTCTTTCTCCTCCTAACCTCCCTCTCCCGTCCACCTCCTCCCCTCTTTGCCTTCCCCATTTTAATCATTCATTAGTAACCTTCACTTTCTTTCTGTTATTTCTCTTTTCCCCAGTGTACCGCCCTCCCTTGCATACATCTTCATGTAATCTGTCCTTTAAGTCCTTGTTTGCCCACTGTCTTCTTTTCCCCTTTGTCACTGACACGCTGCATCCAGTCTAACTTCCCTCTCTGCCCTTTATAGACTAACGCAGTATTTTTGTTTAGTGGGGAAAAAAAGAGACTTTTCCGTGAAAACCTCTCTTTGACAACCGCAAATGTATTATTTCACCTTCAAAGAGTTTTGTTCTCCATTGCTTTTGTTCTTTGGCTTGCGGTGAATTTCAATGTTCTTAATGAACACACATTATCTTTCTGAAGATTGATGTCTTTACGTTGTTGATGTGTTAACCTGAAGCAGCAGCCACTACGCTGTGTTGTTTCAATGAAGCGACTGTGTCAAGACGGACAGACAATCTTTCTAAAAATGAGAAGTTGACGTACAGTCAATAAAACCTCCTGGTTTGGCTTCCTCACGTGGTCTTGTGTGACCCGCAGCATGTGGTGTCCAGTGTGATCTTATGTTGACGGGTTCACTCTTTCTTCTCTTCTCGTTCTACAGTTCCATTATGTTGATATAATCAACACAGTGTTGATATGGCCGCAAACTATTATTTTCTAGTTACTGCTGATAACGCGGACCGGCCTCAGGTAGGAACTGTTCAGTCAGCACTCCTGCTGGTACGGTAGCGCCACCTCGCTCTGTTTTCACCGTTAGCTGCGACCTGCCGGCTCAGCCGCGGGCGAGTGGAGAACCATTGACAGGCAAAAGATATACTTTCTTTCTCGCTTTGAAATCACAATGCTTGTATTTCTTATCATATGTGAAGAATGAATAAAATGGGTTTTTATTTGCATTTGAACTTATTCACAAAATGTCAAGGGCGGCCTCTCTATTGGGGGATAATCCTAATTTCTTTGGTTATATCTGGTCGCTCTTCTTGACAAAGTATCTTGGGGGAACTCATAAGTCAGCATTTAAAAGATCGGAGGTGGTAAAAATGTTCAACAAAACAATCATCAGAATGTCAGGTTTCACCTTGTATTATCAATGAGAGAGAAGCAGCTTTCCATACGTTAATGCAGGTTCACCTCTGAGATTTGATCAGTCATCTACAGTAACATGAGGCACGCATGTACACCAACTATAGTTTTGCATCTATGTACTGTGTACGCTGATGTAAATATCCATGTTTACCCTTTTTGTGTAAATTTTGTGGATAATCACAGCTGAGTGTTTTAAAAGTCACTTACTGTTTTCTCATGTTCCCCAGCTTGTAATACATTCATCCAATAACTGATAGATGGCAAACATGTAATAATTATAATTAAATGATTTATTCTCACTATCAGATATCGTTCAGATCTACACAACAGAACGCTAAATACGTACTGAGCTTCTGCTTTGACAATCTAACGGTGAAAATGTGATCAAATCCTTCCCGAATGTGACGGCCAACTTGGGCTCTTCTGTGTAGAGTTTAAATCCAATGGGGTTTTCACTGTGTCAACTAAAAAATAATGTTATCTTACATTCAACCCAACTAAACTGCTTTCAAATGGGAGGGGAACTTATTTCCTTGCGTATTACGAATTGCAGGTTCAGACACAAGGTTCATGTTTTAAACCGATTTTTTACCGAATTTAAACCGAACCAAACAAATGCACCATGATGACTTGGTTATTGTTTCGTCAAACATTAAGGGTTCTGTTGGGCCATTTGCCAGCATTCTGTAAAAACAGAAGTGGACACAGTATTGACGGTCGCCATCTTGTTTTATTGCAAAAAGTAACAAAAGTTTTCAGGACTTCAAGAAGTGACGTTGAGACGCCGCAAGAAACTTCATTAACCTGCTTTATGATATGATATTTTATTCTAAAGGGAAACGTAACTTAATGATGAGCATCCTACTGTTTTGTTAAAGACTTGAAACGATTGAGACAATTAACTTAAGCTCACAGTCTTTCTCCTTTTACAACTAGACAAGTCGTCCCCTGATGGAAAGCTTGCAGGTTTAAGGATGCGTATACATTCGCTTCCAGGACGCTAGGTTTGTCTCTGTGAATAAGACACAGTCCTTTTTATGCTACAGAAAATATACAAGTCAACCGAGATGCTGAGATTTCCTCTTTTTTCCTGATGATTTTCTTTACTAAGATTCACTTCTTCCTTCACAACACAGGATTCTTAGTGTGGAGTCTTAGTGCTTTAACTTCGACTCACACTTAATTGCTATCACAATACAGCTTGCCGCAGCTTATTTCGGTCTTTCATCGGATGTGCAGCGCTCCGCAGCTGTCTCCTGTATGAGCAGGATAGCGGCCTCTGTGTGGGAAAGAATTTCCACCTCAAGGTCAGAATGAATAAGTAATGAACTTTGACACAGGGTTTATAGTTTTCTGTGCCCAATACATTGTTTCTTTCTGTAATTGAGGCCACCGGAGCTTCGGCTTTGCTGCTCATTGCCCTGCGGGAACAAAGCGGGAACTGCAGGGAGGAATATTTAGGGGTAAGCGTCTTCGACCTTTGGAGTGCGTGTTTACACGTGTTCACACATTTGCGAGGTCCGGGACGCCATCTCCGCTGTACAAACGGCTGCTGCTGCCTTTTGTTCACAGAGGCATCCGGCAGTGATGAAATATTCATTGGAAAAAAACAACTCCAACTAAAAACTACTCCTTTCACCTGAGACTCACTCATGCTCTCTCACACCTGGCTGTGGTGCAGTGTGTGAGGATGAACGAAGGCAAGACACACACACACACACACACACACACACACTACTGGTTTCCCCCTCTATTCCTCTTTAGGTTTGCATTTGCTCCAAGAAAAGGAGAAAAGAAATTCTGCCCAGAAGCTGCTGCTCCAGGGATGACGTTCGGTCGATCCACCACTTTAGTGTGCAATTTAAATGCACATATTGGAAAGATAGATTTAAATATAAACTAGATTATAAATTATTTATTTGCTATAATATACAAGCAAGGTGAATGGATGAATGTTATATACATAATATACAAAACATTATCGTATTGGGTGGTTAATGTGGTTAATCACAGTTCATTCATGATTTATCAAGGGGGGGCAATCACTTTTTCAATAGAGTCATGTAGGCTGGATATCTTATTTTCCTTAATAAATGAAATCATTATTTCAAATCCGCATTTCAAATTTATGTTTATGTTTGATTATCTGAAACATTTAAGTGTGACAAATATGTACAAAAATATATCATTCACGGCAATATACATGCTATTATTGGGGAGAAATTCACACATGCAGCTTATTTCAAAAAATGTGTAAAAATACAGTTCCTGGAATCGACTCTGAAGTGCTAAACCAATATTGAACTTGGAAGTTATTTCCAAGGAAAAGACACGTTGTATGTCATGTTTTGGTTGTCAGAGCAAGAATTCAAAGAGGAGATTTAATCAAACTAAGGTGACGTGTTCCGCTTTGGTTCTCAAAACCAGCAGCTGTTACAGAAAGAAGCAGAACACATCTTTTTTAGCTGGTGGTAAGCGTCCCATTATTGTCAGGGACACGCTGTGAGTTCACTTCATTTTTCTTTATTCTTTTCGTTTTCTACTAGAACTAATTCCTGGGTTTTGGTGCAGAGCACAAACTGTCCAAACAATGTTATCCGCACTATACACAGTTTTCTTTATTGAAGGGGAATACATCCCGTGTGTGGCTGCGAAAAGACGTTTGTCCCATCTCTGTGAATTGCAGCAGATTCACACTGTCTAACACACTGCTAAAATAAAAATAAAAAATTTAAATTTAGGACTGGAATCCTTCCAATCGGATCCCTACAGTGCTTCCTTTATTTACCATTTCTGCATTTTGGTTCTCTTAAACTGCACTGCAAATTTCAATCAAATTTGAGTTTTTGGTAGGGCTGTCAATAGATTAAAAAAAAAATTACTAATTGATCCCATAATTGAAATTCATCAATCGCAATTAATATAATTAATATTAGTGACGGCGTCTATGTGAGGAGTCTATGTGTGAGCATCTAGATGAGGCATCTACATGAGGCGTCTACGTGTGCTCGTCTACGTGAGGGAGTCTGTGTGTAGGTCTACGTGTGGGAGTCTGTATGTAGGTCTACGTGAGGGAGTCTGTGTGTGGGTCTACGTGAGGGAGTCTGTGTGTAGGTCTACATGTGGGAGTTTGTGTGTAGGTCTACGTATGGGGGTCTGTATGTAGGTCTACGTGAGGGAGTCTGTGTGTAGGTCTACGTGAGGGAGTCTGTGTGTAGGTCTACGTGAGGGTGTCTGTGTGTGGGTCTACGTGAGGGAGTCTACATGAAGCCGTCTACGTGTGTGCATCTACTTGTGGGGGTCGTCTACGGGATGGGTCAATGTGTGTGCGTTTAATTGAGGGCATCTGTGTTGTGGGTCTACGTGAAGGGGATATGTATGCATGTCTACGTGAGGGTGTCTGTGTGGGTCTACGTGAGAGCCTTTACGTGAGGGGTCTAATTGCGTGAGTCTACGTGAGGGGTCTATGTGTGTGCGTATACGCGAGGGCGTCTCTGTGAGGGGTCTGTTTTGTGGGCCCACGTGAGGGGTCCATGTACGCGTGTCTATGTGAGGGTGTTTGTGTGTGTGGGTCTACGTGATGGGTCTACGTGTGTGCATCTACATGAGGGCGTCTACGTGTGTGCGTCTACTTGAGGGCGTTTGTGTGTGCGCATCTACCTGAAGGCGTTAACGTGAGTTCTATGTGTGTGCGTCTATGCGAGGGGTCTGTTTGTGTGCGTATACTTGTGGCCGTCTATGTGATGGGTGCGTTTAATTTAGGGTGTCTGTGTTGTGGGTCTACGTGAGGGGTCTATGTGTGCGCGTCTACGTGAGAGGTCTATGTGTGTTTCTAAGTGAGGGGTCTGTGTGTGCGTCAATGTGAGGGGTCTATGTGTGTGCGTCTACGTGAGGGGTCTATGTGTGTGCGTCTACGTGAGAGGTCTATGTGTGTGCGTCTATATGAGAGGTCTATGTGTGTGTCTAAGTGAGGGGTCTGTGTGTGCGTCAATGTGAGAGTGTTTACGTGTGTGCGTATGCGTGAGGGCGTTTGTGTGCGCGTCTAAGTGAGGGGTCTGTATGTGTGCTTCTACGTGAGAGGTCTGTATGTTTGAGTATAAGTGAGGGGTCTATTTGTGGGCGTCCACTTGTGGGCGTCTCCCTGATGGCGTAAACGTGAGAGCATTGAAGTGTGTGCGTATACGTGTGTGCATATACGTGAGGTCGACTACGTGAGGGGTCTATGTGTGCGCGTCTACGTGAGGGTTCTGTGTGTGCGTATACGTGAGGGTTCTGTGTGTGCGTCTACGTGAGGGTTCTGTGTGTGCGTATACGTGAGGGTTCTGTGTGTGCGTATACTTGAGGGGTCTGTGTGCGAGTCTACTTATGAGCGTCTAAGTGAAGGCGTTCATGTGTGTGTATGTACGTAAGGGCGCCTGTGTGTGGGTCTACAGGAGGGGTCTATGTGTGTGCGTCTACGTGAGAGCGTTCACGTGTGTGCGTATGCATGTGAGGGCTGTGTGTGTGTGTCTATGTGTGCGCGTCTGTGTGTGCGTGTACGTGAAGGGTCAATGTGTGTGCGTCTAAGTGAGGGCGTCGAAGTGTAGGTCTACTTAAGGGTCCTATATGTTTGCATGATGGGTTTATGTGGTTGCGTCTACGTGAGGGGTCTGTGTGCGCGTCTACGTGAAAGCGTTCATGCGTTCAAAGAGAACTGGAAACATTAATTGCAACGCTATAGCATCAAAGCAACATGAACACACTCGAATAGTCGGTCAGTCAGCACCAGTTTTAATGGTTTTCTATAAATCTAGCAAAACTTACATGTGAACGGATAGAAGGATGGAGGGATAGAGAAAACACCTTTAGGAGGAGCACAGACACGTGCACATTACGAAAGCCAGTCAAGGACCAATAACAGAAATTGAAACTAGAAAAGTCGACGTCTGCTCCGTTGGAAAAGAATCTCGGCCGTGCAAGGTGGCAGGCTAACTATAATATTGAGCTTTTGTTACTGTCCCCAGTAAAATGCAGCTACGCCATCTGTGTGGGCGAACAGCTTCTGATGAGTGGCTTCGTGCTTTCATCCTTGGAAAAGTCCATCCATGATCCAGATGTTAAGTTCTCCATTCTGTTTGATGGTGAGCCCACGGCAGCAACAGCAGCACAACTTAAAAGATAACCTGCGTAGTTGTTTTTTTCATTTCTCTTTGTCTCCCAGCCTGTGATGTATGTCTGAAGTTAACATGTGTGTCACAGGATCATACACGTACACACTGGCTTTAGTCCGGCTGTTCTGTTTCTCACATTAAAAGGCAGACAAATGCTATTGCTACAACAAACAGAAGAAAGCGGCATTTGGATTGGAACATGCGGGAGATGAGCATTTGAATCAGTAAATGTGAAATTCAAAAAGGTGTTGTGCGGATGAATGATTAATTTAACAATCTAATTTACACCATAATGAGATTTGATTTCTCTTCTTTGTCTTACACAGACCTCGAACACAGAAAATCCCCATGTGCAGTGAAAAGACAACAATTTAGTCAGAAAAAGACAAACAATCACGTTACATATCTACAGAGTTTATGTTGAGTTTCTGTTTTTTTACCATATATTTGACTAAAGGTGGAAATCCAGAACGCAGCATGATGATAACTGGCTATATAAATGTATTCTGCTTTATAGATTTATAGTCAATATACATATGAAATATGTTATTTAGCAATGGCAGGTTTAAACTTCTGCATAATGCGTATGCATTTAAGTACTTTCTTCCTTT